>NC_056731.1:677285407-677457907 GCF_019279795.1 Protopterus annectens
TATCCCACTAGCAAGTGGAGCCATAAGGCATGTTCCTGAAAAACTTAGTGCACCAGCAGCAAACACACCATTGCAAATGATGCAATACCTAGTCTCACCACCAGGTGATGCTTTAATTGAGTTGACTGCAGTACCTAGTCTCTCAGGCAGGTGGAACTATATTCCAGCACCTACAGAACCTATTACTACAAGCAGGTGCTGTTTTACTGCAGCCAGCTGAAAATCCCAGTCCCTCCAGCAGACAATATTATTTTTCAACCTGCAGCAGTCTATATTCAAAGCAGAAAGCTGCACTGTACTAAGCAGGCTGCATTGCCTGGTCATACCAGCAGGCAGCCCTCTACTGCAGCCAGCTGCAGAATCTAATCCCACTGCAGTGTCTAGTGCCACCAGCAGGCAGAGCTGTTTGCTTGTGTCTGCAGTAACTTATCCTAGCTGTAAGTGGTACTGTACTCCAGGTGCATGCAGAACCAAGTCCACCTAGCAGGAGGTGTTATACTGCAGGCACCAGCAGTACCTTGTCCCACCATTAGGTGGGGCTATACTTCAGGTTCTTGTAGTACCAAGATCCACCAACAGGTGAGACTGTACTGCAGCAACCTGCAGTATCAAATCCTACCAACAGGTGATGATAGACTTCATCTAGCTGCAGAAGCTCGTCCCACCAGCGGGTTGTTATTTACAGTGGCTGGCTGCAGTACATATTCCAAACAGCTGCATATGCTGTACTGCAGCCAATAGCAGAACATATTCCAAACCCATGGGTTGATCTGTACTGCAGCAAGCCATAGTTAAAAATCATTCTTCACTACCAAACACTGAGGCTCACATACCAACCCCAAGAAATTCTGGTCCACTGTTAACACAATTCTCTATCCCAGTACCATTCTCACCCCCAACCCCTTCCCCCTCAATACAACCACTGAAACAGCTGCTCTATTAAACAACTACTTCATAGAAACAGTCTATAAACTAACTCAACACAGTCCAAATGCCTCTTCTCTGACTTTACCCCCAAGTCTTCCTTACTCTAATTCCTTCTCCCTACAACCTGCTGCCACCAGTTTTATCAAATCCCAACTAATCAAACTCAAACCTTGCTCTCCCTCTGTAGACAATTTACCCACCACTTCCTTAAAATTGCTGCCAACTCTATGGCCTACCCAGTCTCTATCCTCATCAGTCATACCATTACCGAGTCTGTTGTCCCAGAATTATGGAAATCCTTTTACACAATCCTTCTCCATAAAGGTGGTAACTCCACCGACCAATCAAATTATCATCCCATTGCTATACTATCCCCTCTTTCCATAGTATTAGAAAAATGTGTTCATTCTCAGCTACTCAAACACCTGCTTAAAGATAATCTCTTAACCCCCACCCAACATGGCTTTAGACCCCACCACAGCACATCTACTGCCTACTCTCTTTCACCCAAACCATAGCTGAAGCCCATGACAACAACCTACTTCTTTCCTATCTATTCCTTGATCTCTCAAAGGCTTTTGATGCCATCTCCCACTCTAAACTGTTAACTAAACTCGCTAACCTTCATCTCTCTACCCACTCATTACCCTGGTTCTCTAGTTATTTATCCAATAGATTACAATCTATATGCTGGCAAAGTGGCACCACCCTATTCCTGCCTGTCTACACTGGTGTTCCCCAAGGCTCTATTTTGGGTCCCCTATTGTTCCATATCTTCACTAACAACTTACACTCTGCTATTAACCTTTCAACACTCTTACAATATGCTGATGATTCCACCCTTGTTACCACTGCCCACAGTATCCTTGAACTCCTCCCTCTTACCCAAAACAGGTTCTCTTCCATTGAAATCTGGCTCACTGATAATCAACTAATCTTAAATCTTAAGAAAACTAAACTTCTAATTTTCCTTCCTAAAACTCTATCACAACATAAATCCTCTTTCTCCATCACCTCTCTTAACAACACCATCATCAGACTGGAATCGCATATTAAATTACTTCGTGTCACCATCAATGATAGACAATAATTTGATATACATATCTATCAATGCATAAAGAAAACCCACCAGAAACTTGGCCTCCTGTATCTTAATCATACATTTCTTTCTCCCTCCTCCAAACCCTTCCTAGCTACATCTCTCCTCTTACCCTGTCTTCTGTACTCTGCTCCTGTCCTTACAAACCTCAGTCATCTCTTCTCAGCAAACTAGAAAAAACCTACAATAAAATAGCTATGTTTGCATCCAATCTCCCATATAAATCCTATAACTGCCTTGCCCTTAAGTCTTTGTAATGGCCTGAATTCCCCAAACAACGGGTCCTTCCTCAACTGCATATTGCAAACTCTATTATCTATAACCCCACCTCCTGCCCCTCTATCTCTAATATTGTAGCACTACACAACCCAAGACATCATCTTCATACATCTGACAAACATCTTCTGGATATCTACAAGCCCACAAAAAATACTGGGAAGTCACTATACAAATAATCAGTAGCCTGCTCCTGGAACTCCCTCCCACATAATATAAGAAGTTTCCCTCATAAGTTCAAACCTGAACTAAAACACTTTCTACTAAACACCTGGTCCTGTCCCTGTCAAACCTCAAGTTGATACCAGCTACCCTCCTCCTAAATCTACTTTTCTTTACTCATATCTTTCTCTTTCTCCTGCATCTTTCTTCTCTCCAGAGAAGTAATATCTCTACACACCAATATCCTTTATCTTCTGAATAATCATTTGCAGTCAGACTAACATGGTGTTAATATATAGATTTAAATGGAAACCTGTACAAAATTGTTAAATTCAATCATTTTACCCTGATGCATATTTTTTTCTTAATTGCCATTTGTGAGGTAAATACTTTTTCTTGTTATTTGCCATTTGTGATGTAAAGTTTTGTTTTCTCCTTGGGTCTCTAGTGAAAATGGGCTATTGGCTCAGCTGGAACAACCCAGTTAACAAATGACAATAAATAAAAAATAAGTAAAATAGTTTGTAGTCCTGTCAGCAGTTGCTGCAGAACTGCAGCTGACTGCAGTAGTTTGGCAATCCAGCAGGTGGTATTGTACTGCAGAAGGCTGCAGTATACAGTCCTCCCCCCGAAGGCTGTGGTATACAGTCCCCCCCTAGTAAATGGCACTGCACTGCAACCAGCCGCAGTCCTCAGTCCTACTAGCAGATGGTGCTAGATTGCAGATGCTTTCAGTAGCTAGACACACCAGAAGGTGGGGCCATATTGCAGGCACCCGCACTACCTGGTCCCTCCAACATGGGACACTGTTACACAACATTTTGATGCTGTTTTGCAGCCTCCTGTAATGCATTGTCTCACCAGCTTATGTTTATCTACTCATTCCTGCAGGAGGCACAATGCTGCATGTGCCTTTGATACCTTGTCTCACCTGCAAAAGCTGCTTTAATGCAGTCAGCTGCAATTCCTAGTCTCTACAGTAGGTGCTGGAGTGGTTTATCCCTCTGCAGTACCTAATCCCACCAGCAGGTGGTTCATCAACTGCACCTATCTGCAGTGCCTGTTGTTTGCATGCATGTGTAGTAGCTTGTCCTAGCTGCAGGTGGCACTGAACTGCATCTGCATGCAAAACCTAGTCCGACCAGCATGTGATGCTGTATTAACAGTTTCTGCAGTGTTTGGTCACATCAGAAGGTGGCATTTTACTATAGGTGTGTACATTACCTAGTCCAACTAGCAGCGAGTGTTGTACAGCAGTGTCCGTAGCTAGTCATTTCACACGCATGCTGTACTTTCTCACACCAGCAGGTGGCACTGAATTTTCAGGTGATGCAGTTTGTACACCAAGTAGTAGGTGGAGCTGCACTGTAGCTGCTATACCTAGTAGCTCCAGCAGGTGAAAATGTTTAGCAGACAGGTGGCAGTGCACAGTAGCTGCAGTACATATTCCCACCAGCAGGTGGTGATGTATTGCAGCTGCCTGCAGTGCCTACTTACAGTAGCAGGAAACTCTGCACAGTCCCTGTTTATATCAGCAGGTGGCACTGCATTGCCATTATGTACAGTACCTAATCCCACTAGGAAGTGCTGCTGTACTGTAGGTGCTTGAAGTAACTTATTCTACCATAAGATGGGACTATATTACCTAGCTCCACCAACAATTGATAATGTACTGCAATGGCCAGCAGTACTTCATTCTATAAAGAGGTGGTAATGTACTGCAGACATTTGCAGAGCCTAGTGCCACAGGCAGGTGGCAATTTACAGTAGATGGCTGAGGCACCCAGTCTAACCATCTGATTGTGGGGTACTGCAGCACGGTGCAGAACCTAACTCAACCAGCATGTTGATATGTACTGTAGCCAGCCACAGTTTCTAGTGCAACCAGCAGTTACAGATATCCTGCAACAGGCTGCAAGAGACAATCCCTACATTAGGTGGTACTGCACTCCAAGCAACTGTATTACTCATTCACAATAGTAGATGGTGCTCGATACCAACTGTCTGCAGTACGTAGTTACACCAGAAGGTGACCCTCTCCTGCAAGTGTTTGCAATAGTTAGTCTCATTAGCATGTGACACAGTATGGCAGCTTCAGGATATCGTCACATGCATTGGTGGCACTGCTTTACAACTGCCTGCAATATGTGGTCCTACTAGCATGTGTCACTATATTGCAGGTGCCTGTGATGTCTTGTCACTAGAGGAGGGGACAATATATTTCAGATGCCAGCAGTCACTTGTGTCACCAGCAGCTGGTGTTTTAATATAGCTGTCTACAGTACCTAGTGTATCCCACAGGAAATGGCAGTTTGGTGCAGCTGCCTGCAGTGCATGGTCACAACAGCAGGTGTTGCAGTACTGCAGCTGCCTACAGAACTGAGTCACATCACAAAGTGGTGCTGCATTAGCACCTTCTGCAGTATCTAGTCACACCAGAAGGTGACATTTTACTGTATGTGCCTTACCTATGCCCACCAGCATGGGCTGCTGGTAGGATTGATACTCCCTGCTGGTGGGACTAGGTAATGCACCAACAACAAGAACTGTATAGCAATTGCAACATCTAGTCATACTTCAATGTAGCATTGAATTGCAGGTCCTTGCAATTCCTAGTCCTACCAAAACCTGACACTGCACTGCAGCTAGAATACCTAGACTTAAAAGCAGTGGCACTGTACTGCGGGCACATGCAGTACCTAATCATTCCAGCAGGCAGGGCCATCTACAGTGCCTATTCCTACCAGCAGGTGGGGCTGCATTATGTGTGACTGCAATACCTGCTCTCACCAGAAGGTGAAGTTATAGTGCAAGTGCCTGCAGTATCTTGTCCTAGGAGTGCTACAAAATCCTGAAAGTCCAAAATCCTGAAGCCCAAAATCCTGAGAACAAAATCTTGAAAGTTGAAAATACTGAAAACTCAAAATCCTGAATCTCATAATACTGAAAACCCACAGAATACCAATACTTACTATAGTCCAGCACTAGTAAATACAGAAACATATTACCCTTCAACTATAAGCAGGGGGATAGCCCCCCTGCACCCCCCATATGGGGGTCTGCTCCCCATACCCCCTGCTACATAAATATGTCAACTCTGTGATTGCATTTCACTACACTACCACATGGGGGTTGCAGGGGGGCTTGCCCCCTGCTTATGCTTGGAGACGAGTAATATGATTTGTCTTTTATTTGTTTCTGTATATACTTGTGCTGGAATATAGTAAGTGTTGGTATCCTGTGTGTTTTCAATATTATGAGATTCAGTATTTTGAGTTTTCAGTATTTTCAACTTTCAAGATTTTGATCTCAGGACTTTGGACTTCAGGATTTTGGGCTTTCAGGATTTTGTAGCACTACCTTTATCACTTGCAGATTGTGTTTTAATGTAACCAGCTGCAGTGGCTAGTCTCTCCAGCAGGTGGTGGCATGCTGCATATAGCTTCAGTAAATAGTTATACCAGCAGGAGGTGCTGTACAGCAGCTGCCTGAAGAGCTTGGTATCTCCATCAGATTGTGTTGTTTTTACAGTTCATGCAGTGCCTGGTAACACCAGGACATGGTACTGTACTGCAGGCATGTGCATCACATAGTCATACCAAAAGGGAGTTTTGCACAGCAGTATCAGTAGCTAGTCACACTGTCAGGTGGCACTGCAGTAGCATTTGAAGCTGCACATTAGTTGCAGTACCTAGTACAACTGATAGGTCTCTCTCCACTGCAGCAGCTACCTGCTGTAACTAGTCCCACCACCTGGTGGCATTGTTTTTTGTGTTCTTGTACAACTCAGTCAAATGAACAGGTGATGTTGTACCACAGGCGCCAGTAGCTTCTGCACACAGCACACAACACAAGGTAGAAATGTATTGAGAGTTCCTGCAGCACTAGTCTTATAGCAGATAACCTACACAAAAAAGGCACTGTAGTGCAGCTGCCTGCATTCTAGTCCCCCCAACAGGGAGTGCTGTACAACAGCTACAGTACCTAGTCAAACCAGCATGTGGCACTGTACTGCAGATACTTGCTGTAACCACTCACATCAGCAGTTGGCACTGATTTGCAGCTGCTTGCAACTCCTACTGCTACAGACAAATGACACTTCATTGGAGGTACAGTAATGAGTCCCACCAGCAGGTGGCACTGTTTTGCAGGTACCTTCAGTACCTAGTCCTTCTAGTATGTAAGACAGGTCTACGTCAGACCATTGAACGACCACATTGATGTACATATCATCTTGTCAACAATGCAGGCTGTTGAATCACTCTAAATTAGATCACATAACTGTGGGGTTCAGGAAATTTGCACTTTATCCCACTGTACTGCGATCTCAGGTGGTATATGTAATTACCAGGGGGTGTGGTGGCATTTGTCAGCCTGCAGTTTTGATTAGTTGATGATCAACAATGTGGCCACTCAACAGTCTGACATAGACTCATGAAGGACTGTGTTGCAGGTGTCTGCTCTACCTACTCCCACCAGCAGGTGGCTTTACATTGAATTTGCCTGCATTACCCAGTCTCACCAGAAGGTGTGCAATAGTCTGCAGTAGCTAGTTCCATCAACAGAAGGTGCAATGCTGTAGATGTATACAGTACCTAGTTTAACCATCAGGTGGTGATGTACTGCATGTGACTGTAGTACCAAGACCTACCAAATGGCATAGCTGTGGTGAATACTACTGCATGCAGTACATAGGCCCACATGCAGATTCTACTCTGCTGCAAACAACAGCCCACAATGCATAGTTCCTCATACAGATGTAGCTGAACTCCATCAGACATTACTTAGCCAGTCATGCATCCAGAGCTGTTCTGCAGTCAACTGCCTGGAATACCTGGTGCAATAGACAGGTGGAGTTGTAAAAGAAAAAGGATACATCACTCCACAGCTAAATTAATAACTAAGGGATGGTTACTGCATGAAAAAAAGCTAATATCAGAAAGAATGCTAATATGGAATCTTGAAATAGACAAACTTACAACACATCTAAGTCAAGAAGTATTGCTGTTAAAGTGTATAGAAAATGGCATAGGTCATCAAAAATCCTCACAAAGAGAAATGTTGTAAAAGCAACACACAATTAGAACACACCAGGATTTAACGAACACTATTACAAATAATGGACTAGAATGTCAGCCAAACAGAAACACTTAGAAGGAATGCACAAAATAAAAAAAAAAATCACTGAAGATCTAAATGGGATTAATAGAGAATTGGAAAACAAAGAAAAATAATAAAAACTCTTTCAGAAATAAATGCATTTTGGAAAAGTATTTCTAAAGACCCTATTGTACAAAGCAAATACAAAGAATGCATAGAAAAATTAAAAGAAACAGTAAGAAGCCCTACTATAAAGGATGTGAAAGGGATGAAGTAACAAAGAATGTCAGACAAAACTAAGATAAGTAGCTACATGGAAAAAAACCTTGGGACAAGATGCAGTACATATCTTCTGGCAAAAGGTATTAAATTCTTTATACAAGGATTTTGCCCCAAGTAAGAATTACTTATATGCATATCCCAGACATACACCAATCTGGGTAAAAACAGGAAAAATTACACCGTTCTGTAAAAATGAACTTGAAAACCATTCTGTAAACTATTGGACAAGAACTTCCATTCTGACTATATATAAATATACTAGAGTTCTTGCAGACAGAATTTACAGCCATAAAGAAAAAACTTCAATCATGGCAACAAAAAAAAGTAACAGAACCAAGTAATATGAAAAAGGATCATCTAGCCACGATAAAAAGCTATAAAATATGATAAATATCTAAGTGAGCAAACTTGAAAAAACAAAAACACACTCTGTAAAACAATAAAGGAGAAAGAACCACACTGGAAGCAAAAAAAAATAGCGTAAGCGCTTTCGTTTATTAAATATACGTAAACTTCTTCAGACAAACAGGTACAAAAAATCCATGCTTAAATAGGAAACAAGTAATGACATCATTTCCTACATCCATTAAATACATAAAAACTCATGCAGCCAAAAATAAAAAAAAAAAAAAAAAACAATATTTTTTTATATATGTACTTATGTTTCATGTAACCAACAAAAACCCTCCACAAGCAATACATATATAAATATATATGGATAAATTTATGTATATACATAAATGTATCTCTAAACACAACTATCCATCTGTTTTTATTGTTGGTTACATGAAACATAAGTACATATATAAAAAAATATTGTTTTTTTTATTTTTTATTTTTTAATTTTTGGCTGCATGAGTTTTTATGTATTTAATGAATGTAGGAAATTATGTCATTACTTGTTTCCTATTTAAGCATGGATTTTTTCTACCTGTTTGTCTGAAGAAGTTTACTTATATTAAATATCTAAGTGAGTCATTGCTAGATTGCTAAAATACATTCAGCATCATCCTACATTGATGGATAATGGAATGCTTAGACACATGAAAGATATGTGGTATGTTGATCAATTACATTATGCCGAGTATAAACAGTGGCAAACCACTTTGCAGCAAGTTCTTAACCGATGGGAAACTATAATCCCAGAGATAAAAATACAAGGGGAGATGAGAGATTCTTATTCCTGCTGTTGTTTTTTTCTTGTTGTAATCCCTTTAGCTGTTTACTTAAACTACATTTTCACGCTTTGCTTAGCAAATATAAATAACTAACCTTAGTGATGGATTATCTCCTTACCATACATCATATTAAATTTTACAGTTTCATGCAAATAGTGTGCTACTTTTGCAATTAATTTTATTGATAAGAACCACCCCTTGAAACTGTTCTTGATGCTGCTACCTCCTGACATGAGATCATGAAACACTGTGCTAACAATGCCTCACTAATTACATTAGTGTATCAGATCTAGTTTTTCTAGTATGCGTGCATAAAACAGGGAGTCTTTTTTCCTTGCAAAAAAATAAATAGGCTATTTCTCACATGTGAAATACCCGTCTTTGAAAAGTAACATACTTTGCACTCTGCTAGGAAATTCATAATGAAAATAAGTATCTGCTTCCCTAAAGAAGTATTTTGTTGTTAATTATTCCTATTTTTTACTACATTATCAACATTTTTGCCGATATCTAACATTACATTATTTTGTCAGAGTGGTTTTAAGAAAAAATGAGTCAAAGGTGAAACAAAAACATGAAAAATAGCATAACTGTTTCTTTGTTTTTGACCACTTACACCTTTAGCATCAGGAGTATATTTAGAAATAAAACTGACTTTAAAATATAAGAAGTGTAGCATCAGGAGTATATCCAGAAATAATATTAACTTTAAAATATAAGAAGTCTAACAATATATTTCAATACATTTTGCTGAGGTTTCAGCTTATCTTTCAGGAAGCAACACTGTTCTCTGACATCTCATCTACTTTTTGTGGATGATGTATAATTATACAGTTGATATGATGCAGATCTGAATGCACAAATACAAATGAAAAAAGGCTTTCTCATTTCATTTAAGAATGACATTTGATCTAGTGTAAAAGAACATTTATAAAAGAAAACTTCAAAAACAAGAATGTATCAACATTTTTACATAATATGATAGAAAGGAAATTGAGAAGATGAAAATATACAGATACTACGTAAAAGATGTAGGGCCTTCAACAATAATAAGAAAATTAAAAAAAATCATTGTAAGGAATACTTCAGAAGACTAAAGCTAATTCTGAAATTTGCTTTGAGAATTCAGAATAAAGTCCAAGCTATAAAGCAATTTGATCTTAATCTTCTGATATACAGTTTTAGTATGATTGTCTAGCACCAAACATTAATCAATTGAACTAGAAAACAAGAAAAATGTTTCATGCTTATCAATTAATATATAAAAACAGGGGAAACTGGAACTATTCATCCCTCACCTAAAGGTGGAATGGGACTCCTCAAAACTGACTACATTTATATATGTACAGTTACAGGGCCAAATACCTATTTGCTACCCTCATCAGATAAGTGATATGTGAGTGTCTTAAAGAATGAGTAAAACAAGTCTTAAGATAAAATGTTTGTTTTGTTTGGCAGAAGCATTTCAGAAGAGGGGATGATTGGACATCTAACCAGAAGCACGTGAATATCAGACAGCAGCTGAAAATGGGAAAACAATAACATGGATACATAAAAAATGACCTGAAGAAAAGGAAAGAAAATTGGAAAGCATATGAATAATGGGATCTACAGGCAAGTTCTAGAATAACTTCATGATAATCAAGATGTGATGGATCAATGATACAAGGCAGGATAGTGTACTATGTCCCACAAAGAGTTGGAGCTCTCCTGCAGGTCATAATAGCAACTATCTAAACATGGATCCAGAAGCATAGTAAATGAAACTACCAGCTAGAAAGTGCTATAATGTCACCAGCTGTGCAGCTCCTGGCACCAGCACATGGTGATATACTGCAGCTGACCACAGTCCTCAATCCCAACAGCAAATGGCACTGCACTGCAGCTAGCTCCAGTACATATCCCCAAAAGCAGGTACTGCACCACTGCAGCTGGGCAAAGTATTTAGTCCTACCAGTAGTATGCACTCTACTGCAGCCAGTTGTTGTACTTTGCTGCACCAGCATGTGGCACACTACTGCAGCAGGCTGCATCATCTAGTTCAAGCAGCAGATGACAGCATCATGTGGCTGGGTGTAGGACCTATTCATATATGGATTCACTTGAGAATTTTGTAATACTGAAATCCTGAATTTCAGTATTTCAAAATTCTATGTCTGAAACCTGTAAATCGTGAAACACCAGAAGCGCAAAATTTAAAATACCAAACCTACACTACAAATACACCTCACACATACACATACACACAATCTCCCCCACAATCAAACATACAGTCTTACACTACAGACAAGCAGGGGGGCAAGCCCCCCTACACCCCCCATGTGGGGGGCAAGCCCCCCCACATGCACCCCTACTTATATATGCTAACTCAGAAATCACACAATCATACACATGAAGGTAACTCACACCCACACATTTCATAGCCCCTTGCACACACACCATAGCCAAAACACATACTAACATACACTAAAGCCCATAACCTACACACTAATACATACTAATTTACACCTATCCATTCACACACCAAAACACCAGAAGCTCCGAACTTCGGGATTTTGAATCTCGTGCTTCTGGTGTTTCGCAATTGAAAGCTTTCGAGTATTGAATTTGGAAAAACTGAAATTCAAGATTTCATTTTTTTTTAATTCTCAAGTGAACCCTCATACATACAGGTAGTGCTGTACTGCAACTCTCTACAGTACTTTCACAAGAAGGCTGCACTGTACTGTAGCTGGCTGCAGTATTTATTCCCACCAAATGTGGCAGTGTACTACAGCTGCCACCTAGAGTACATAGGAGTACTAGCAGGCTGCACTATCATTTTGGAGCTTGCTGTACCCAAATCCCACCAGCAGGAGGTGCCATACTGCAGAGTCCTGAAAACTTAACCCGCAAGGTTTCTTCAGGACCTATTACTGCAAGAAGGTGCTATTTTACTGCAGCCCATTGCAGTAGCAAGCCACACCAGCATGTATTATTTTCAACTTACAGCAGTCTGTAGCAAAACTTGCAGATTGCACTGTACTGGGCTGGCTGCAATGTCTAGTCACACTAGCAGATGGCAATCTATTGCAGCTTGCTGCAGTACTTAGGCTCACCAGCAGGTTGCACTGTACTGTAGCTGGCTCACCAAGAAGTGAGAGTAAACTGAAGCCACCTTTAGTACCTAGTACTACTAGCAGGTAGCCATGTTATTTAGGTACCTGCAGCACCTTATCCCACCAGCAGGCAGTGCCATACTGCAGGCTGATGCAAAACATAATACTACAAGCTGGCACTATCTTACTGCAACCAGTTCCAACAGCAGGCAGTCTTTCATTTTTGCCAGCAGCAATCTGTAGTTAAACCAGCACTTGAACTGTACTGTACTGAATCAGCTGCAGTACCAAGGGAAACCAGCAGGTGCCACTCTATTACAGCCATCTGCAGTGTGTAATCCCACCAGGAGATAGTGCTCTACTGTACTTATTTGAATTGCCTAGTACCATCTGCAGGTGGATCTGTTTGCAGGTGCCTACAGTAGCTTGTCATAATTGCATGTGGCACTTTACTGCAGGTGTATGGAGAACCTAATACAGGCATTAGGAGATTTTGTTCATTAGGAGCAGCAGTATCTAGTCCCATCATCAGATGGAGGTATACTGCAGTTGAGATTATAAAGCAATGGCCTGAAGTACCTTGCTTTACCAACAGGTCATGCTGCATTGCCAGCAGTTGCAGAACCTAATCCCACCAACAAGCATCAAATTACAGTACAAGGCTCCAGTACCTAGTCCAGTGAGCTGCTTGTAGTATACGGTAGCCAGGTGCATAATTTATTTCACCAAGCAGGTTGATCTATATTGCAGCCAAGCACAGTATGTAGTCCGTCAAGCAGCTGGTGCTGTACTGCAGCCACATGCAGTACTATGTCCATCCAGCAGGTGGCATTATACTACTGAAGGCTGCTGTATAGAGTCATTTGAATAGATGGCAATACACTGCAGCCAGATACAGTATTCAGTCGCAATAGCAGATAGTGTTGGATTACAGTTGCCTGCAGTACCCTGTCACACCAAAAGGATGCAATGCACTGCAGATGCATACATACCTAGATTCACCTGCATGTGACACTCTATGATAGTTTCAAAACCAAGTCACACTAGTTGATGGCATTGTTCTACAGCTGCTGGTAGTACCTAGTCTTATCAGAAGGTCATGCTGTATTGCAGTTGTCTGCAGTGTCCTGTCTCACTTAAAGGTGGCAAGGTATTTCAGGTGCCTTTAGTACTTAATCCCACAAAGAGGTGGCACTGTATCACAGCTGCAGTACTTTGTGACACCTGCAGGTGGCACTTTACTGCAAGAGCCTGCAGTGCTGTGTCTCACCAGCAGGTGGTATTTATTTTAATGTAACTAGCTGTAGAACCTAATCTCTCCAGCATTTAGTGGTGCGGTGCAGCTGTCTGCAGTACATTATCACAATAGCTGGTGAGTAGTACTGCAGCTGCCGGCACAATCTGGTCCCACCAACAGTGGAACCATATTGACAGTTCCTGAAGAGCTTAGTCACACCACAAGGTGGTGATGTGCTGTAGGTGTGTATGTACTGCCAAGTCTTATCAACAGGAGTGCTGTACATTAGCTGCAGTACCTAGTCACATCAGCAGGTGGTAGTGTACTGTAGGCAGCAGCAATAGTCAGTCACCACAGCAGATGGCATTGGAATGCAGGTGCTTGCAGTTCATAGTCCTACCAGCAGGTGGAACTGTCCTGCAGGTGTCTACAGTACCTAGTCCCATCACCAGTTAGTACTGGGTTGCAGATGCCTGCTGTCCCTAGCCACAACAGCAGGGTGGCTCTGTATTACATCTGCCTACAGAACTTAGTCCATAGCAGGTGGTAAGCTGCCTATACTACTTAGACTGTACCGCAGATGGTGGGCCAGTGCAGTTTGTCACATTAGCAGGAGGAGCTGGAGAGCAGCTGCCTGCAGAACCAATTTCCTCCAGCAGGTAGTGCTATAGTAACAGTTCTTATATTGCCTAATTACACCAAAAGTAGCAGAGTACTACAGCTGTGTGCATTACATACTCCCACCAAAAGGGAGTGAGGGAGTGTTGTACAGCAGTGTCCATAGCTGGGAGTGCTACAGAGTCCTGAAAGCCCAAAATCCTGAAGGCCAACATCCTGAGACCAAAAGCCTGAAAGTTAAAAATACTGAAAACTCAAAATTCTGAAAGCACACAGGATACCAGCACTCACTATATTCCAGCACAAGTACATGCAGAAACAAATAAAACACAAGATATATTACTGTTCTCCAAGTATAAACAGGGGTGCACCCCCCCATCCTCCATGTGGGGGGCTGTACCACCCATACCCCCTGCTACTTATATCACCTCCAAGATTGCACTTTGTGTAGCGAATTGCAATCTTGAAGTTGATATATTTAAGTAGCAGGGGGTGTGGGGGAAGCAGCCCCCCCCCCACATGGGGGGTGCATATAGTTGAAGGGCAATATGTTTCTGTATGTACTTGTGCTGGAATATAGTGAGTGTTGGTATTCTGTGTGTTTTCAGGATTTTGAGTTTTCAGCATTTTGAGTTTTCAGTATTTTGATCTTTCAGGCTTTTGGTCTCAGGATTTTGGGCTTTCAGGATTCTGTAGCACTTCCCAGTAGCTAGTCAAACTTCAAGTATCACTGTACTTCAGCAACATGCAGTATTTAATCACACCAATAGGTGGCACTGAATTGGTGGTGCCTGCAGATCTTTGGGAAATCAGCAGGGGGAACTGCACTGCAGCTACAATATCTAGTGTCACAAGAAGGTGGCACTGTGTTGATGGTGTTTACATTACCTAGTTCAAACAGTGGGTTAAACTATACAGCAGTGGCAGCACTTTTCCATACCAGCAAGTAGCAATACACTGATATTGGCTGTAGTACCTAGGCCATCCAGCAGGTTGCATTGCATTGAAGCCAGCTGCAGTGCACAGTCCCACCAACAGGTGGCTCAGTATTGCAGGTATCAGAAGTAGCTAGTCACACAAGAAGGTGGCACTGTACTAAAGGTTATGTATTCCCTTGGCCACCCCTCCAGCAAAGGCTTCTGTATAGCAGCTGCAGAACTTAATCACACCAGCAGATGAAGCTTGTCATGTAGGCAACTGCAGTTCCATGCAATACCGATTCCCACAAACAGTCGGCACTCCACTGCAGCTGCAGTACTAAGTCCCAACAGTAAGTGGTGTTGTGTTGCAGGTGCCATTACTATTCAAGCCCACCAGCAGTTGATGCTGTATTGCACATACCCGTAGTACCTGCACACATGAAAAGGTAGCACAGTCCTGGGGACTCCTGTAGTACTAATCTAACCAGCAGGTGACGCTGTACTGCACATGTCTGCAGCATTTAGTCACACCAGAAAGTGACACTGAACTGGAGGTGCCTGCATTATCTAGCTCAACCAGCAGGAAGTGCTGCACTGCAGTTGCAGTACCTAGTCATAACAACAGGTGGCACAGTACTGTCAGCACCTGCAGTACCTAGTCACACCAGCAGGCAGTGCAGTAATATACGTGCTTGCAGTTTTTATATCTACTATCGAAAAAAAAGGATCATCTAATGTGCACCAAAGACAAGAGCACTGTAAAATATAGAAAACATAGGGAAACATAGGACATAGGATCATAGGCCCTGAGGCCCTTATATGCCTAGCCAAGAGTTTAGCCATTCCAGTTATCCAGCTTGTGCTTAAAAAGGGATAATGAGGTACTCTCCTCGATGTGGATATGGAGTCTATTCCACAGATAGTGATGTATCTATGTTTATCATTGATAAATTACCAAAAAACATTCAATAGCATCCTGCATCCATGGATATTGAGATGCTTAGATGCTTGAAAAATATAAAGTATATTGATCGAATACATTGGTCTGACTATGAAACAATGACAAACCACTTTACAGCTAAGACTTGACCAATGGGAAACTATAATCACAGAGATAAAAATTCAAAGGGGACTCTTTGTTTTTGCCTTATTTTTTCTTGCTCTTATCTGGTCAAGCTGTTGACCTAAAGTGTATTTTATATATTATTTAGCATCTGTAAATAATTCATAGGTTCATAGGTTCATAGGCTGGTACTAGGTTATCGGCCCTAGGGTCTATGCAAGCCTAGCCATAACAATTCCCTGGATATTTCTTCCCACAGTATTTACTTCTCTGGACCCCTGTCTAGCAGGGGTGACTGACATGATCCCCGAGGTGAATTTACTATCTCCCATCCAATCATCAAGGTTCCTTTTGGAGAGGGCCAATGAGGTGCTCTGCTTGACATGTATGGGCAGTCTATTCCAGAGTATGGGGAGTCTCTGGGTCAGGAACCTATCCCTCCAGCATGTTTTGTTTATTGTGATGACGAGGTTTAGATCCCTGGAGCATGTGGCTGTGAGGGATTGGGATTTCTTTAAGTGGAGCATGTCCAACAGCTCAGGGTTTGACATGGCCTTGTATGTTAAGCAGAGATTGCCTCTGAGTAGACGATATGACACAGAGTATAGCTGGAGTTTTTTTAGACGGTCAGCATATGGCATCTGCTTTAGGCCTGTGATTCTTTTAGTGAGGTATTTCTGTGGCCTTTCCAGCTGTTGCAGATGTCTTGTGAGGTACATACCAAATGGGGCATTATACTCTATAAGGGGTCTAATGAGGGATGAGTACAGTGGTACAATGACCTCCTTTTTTCTGGATGAAAAGCCCTTAGTGATGAAGTGTGCCACATAAAAGGATTTCCTGACTGTTGTGGCGATGTGGTTATCAAAAGTGAGACCACTGTCCACCTGTGTCCCTAAGTCTCTCATCACACTTTCGATGTTTAGTGTCCTGCCACCTATGTGGTAATTCATGTGTACATGTTTTTTTCCAAAGAGGATAGCTATACATTTCTTGGCATTAAGATTGAGCCCATGGCTCTGGCACCAGGCATCTGTTTCTATAAGGCCCTTTTGTAGACTATCCACATCATTTGGGGATTCATTAATGGCTCCCAGTTTGCAGTCATCTGCAAACTTTGTTAGCCAGAGTCCCTTAGTGTTGGCCTGTACTTCAGAGAAGTAGATGCCAAACAAGAGTGGTCCCAAGACTGAACCCTGAGGTACTCCATTTGTCACTTGTCTGGAGCTGGATTTGGAGTCTGCTACTTTTACAGTCTGGGTTCTGTCAGTAAGCCAGTTGGCAACCCATCGAGTGACGTAGGGATTTATGCCCAGCTTAGTAAGTTTATCTATGATTCCAGAGTGGGGGATGGTGTCGAAGGCCTTGGTGAGGTCCAGATAGGCTGGGTGGACCACCTTACCCTTGTCCACAGCTCTGGAGACTGATTTGAAGAAGTCAATCAGATTCAGGAGACAAGATCGGCCCTTCACAAACGCAAACTGGGTGGGGTCCAGTGTTTGAAGGTTGTCAATGTCTTTGTTTATAAGTTCCATGATAATGCATTCCATGCCCTTGCAGAGCAGGCTTGTCAGACTGATGGGACGGTAGTTCCCGGGATCCAAGGCAGATCCAACTTGTGGAGTGGGATAACTGTAGCTGTGCGCCACTCAGTGGGCACGAAGCCTGAGGTGATGCTATGATTAAACATGACACTTAGGTGAGGTGCCAGTTCATTTTGTAGTTCATGTAGTACTCAGCCTGGGATGTCATCTGGTCCCATGGATGCTGTATTCTTAGCTTTGGAGAGTGCGGTTTCTACCTGTGTGGCCGTGATTATCAGAATTTGGCAATCTTTTGATATTGAGATGGGCCCTTTAGGGGGTGAGAGGGGGTTGAAGTTGGCACTAAATCGATTTGCCAGGATATTGGCAATATCCTTGGGATCAGTATATTTAATGCCATTCTGTTGTAGCTCAGAGCAGATCAGAGCTTTGCCATTTAGATTCTTGTCATAACTATAGAATGCCTTGTGGTTAGATTTGTAATCTTTGGCAATTTTATTTTCGTAACTAGCTTTTGAGGATTTTATGAGGGATCTCAGCTTCTTACTGAGGCTGGTGAGGGAGTTTTTTGCATCTTGGAAGTTTCCTCTTTTCTGCAACATTTTTCTTCCTTCTGTTGTATAGTTCGTTTATAGCAGGGGACCACCAGATTGGCTTCCTTTTTTTTTGGAGAAGAGCATCTTCGTTCTATTTGGGATGGCACGCTTCATGCACGAGTGGATGTGCTCATACAGTGCCTTAGTGTAGGATTCTGCAGCCAAACTTCCAGATCCCATCTGCATGGGAGTTGTGAAGTTTGTCACTTCTGACTTCAGTAGCATGAAGTTGGCTTTGGAGAAGTTTTTTAAGGAGGTTTCCTTACTGGGGGGTGGGATGTGGATGTTAAAGGTGATTTGCTTATGGTCAGACCTGACCAATGAGGGGGTGACCACTGGTGTGGAGCATCTATCTCCCATGTTGGTAATGACCAGGTCTAGGATATTGGAGCCCCTGGTGGGACAATGGATTAGTTGATCCAGGGCATTGGAATTTATGAATTCCAAGAACCATTGGGAAAAGAAGTTGGTACCCGAGTAGTTTTCCCAATTAATGGCAGGGTAGTTGAAATCACCCAGCATTAGTATGTTTAGAAAGGTGTAGTGAGAATCTTGGGGCATGGTGGGGGGTCTGTAGAATTAACCTCCTTACCATATAACATGTCAAATATACAGTGTTTCTTGCAAATATTGTACTGTTTTGGAAATTAATTTCATTGGTAAGTACCCCATTGAAAATGTACTTGAAACAGAAAACTGCTCATGAATTACAATACCAGTAATGCCTCTCTACCAACATTAGTCTGTAAGCTGTAATTTTCCTTGCTATGTGCATAAAGCAGGGAATCTTTTATTCAAGCTTTAAGCAGAACATCAATTGGCATGATGGATAAAATGTTTGCCTTTCAACTGTAAGGTGCTAGATTTGATTCTCACATCTGGTTATAGCTTTGTTTATTGAAGTGGAATATTTTATATCCATGCAGCCAAGTGATTAGAGTCATGGCCTTATGTGCAGGAGAAATGGGGTTTGAGTATAGGGACGGGAAAATAAGCAATCGTTTAGGGTGGGAGTTTGGTAAAATGGTTAACATCTTTACTTTATAAACAGAAAGTACAGGGTTTGATTCTCACATGGGATAATTGCTAGGTTTAAAATGGCCCACAAGGACAGTTGGCCTATGAACCTAAACAAAACAATTTGTCAGCTAATTCTCACAAGTGAAAATTGCTTCATGTTAACCAAATGATATATAAAAAGAGTGCATACTCGGATTATGCATCCTTCACTATGAAGGGAGAAAGGGTTTCTAACAATATGTATATATCTTCAGTCATGGGATACAGTATGCTATTTCCTGATATGTTCACATCCAAATAATATGAAAATTCAAAACAGTGAAGTAAGATATCATCTTTGCTTAGTTTAGCAAAATAATTTTGAAAAAGAAAGGAAATTGACATCAAAGCAGAAAGAAATGAGAATCAGACAATTGAAAGTGCTAATAACAAAAGAAAGAATAGAAAGATAAAGGTCCTGAAGAAAAGGAATGAAAATTGGAAATCACATAAATACAGAGGCAACTACAGAGAACTTCTTGAAGAACCTCATGGTGATCAACATTTGATGGAGAAATGTTTAGGAAGGAAAAGTGAAACCAACACGTGGAAATCTAATAACAGTAGTCAAGATGGTATACAATGTACATGTTGTTTTACAAAGTCTGTGGAAAAAAGTGGGAGAGAAAAACAAATGCAGGTTCTGTAAATATGAACTGAAAAGAGTTGCACATCTTATTGCTTGTTGTGGTACACTCATAGCTGTTGGTATTTATATTTAAATAACACAAAATGTTTGCCATATACAATATAAAAGTAGCTGATAAGCAGTGAAATCCTGAACCACAAAGCATAGTCAATACTGATAAAGTTGGGGTCACATGAGAACACCCAATATCAAGAGTTTGAAAAAATAGATGCAATAAAACCAAATAAAGTAGTCAAAGAAAAAAGAAAAATGTAGCACTAATCAGTGAATATGTTACAGTCATTGACTATTGTATCTTACACAGTGAGAGGGTCAGACTCTTAAAATACAGGGATTTGCATGCAGACATGACAAAAATGTGGAAGAAAGATACACATACAATTCCACTAAGAAGTAGAAGTGTTATGATTAATAAAACAGAATATGATGTTTTTCCCTAAACATGCTTCCAACACCTGTAACCCCATTTGACCTCTAGGAATGAAGGCAACTTTTGGCACAATGTGGGTGCAGGTATGAACAAACTTGAAAAATATCAAAGACTAGAAAAATACTGATTTCATGACTTTCAGTTATACCCCGACTTAAGACTGAGGTAAATTTTCCACATATAAGTAAAAAAAAACATTGCATTCCCTAGGTCCATTAACAGCTGGAGCTATACTGTAGGCAATTTTAATACCTACAGTGATCAACAGGTTGAGCTGTACTGTAGGTAATTACAGTACCTACTCCCACAAAAATATAGCTCTGTAATGAAAATTTTGCCTGCATGACATAGTCCCAATAGCAAGTGGCACTGCACTGCAGCCAACTGTGGTACCCAGTCCCATCAGCAGGTTTTTCTGCATTGCAGGTGACTGCAGTTCATAGCCACACCAGAAGGTTACAGTGCACAAAAACTTGCTGCATTGCTAAGTTCCAGCAAAAGGTAGTAGTATGCCACAGCCCCCTGCAGTACCTAGTCTTACCACTAGGTGCAACAGTTCTATTAATATTGAGGCACTCGGACTACCTAGACTCACTGGCAGCTGGCACTATACTGCAGGTGTCTACAGTACCGATTACAACCAGCAGATACTATTTTACTCCAACCAGCTGCAGTGGCTAGACCCATCAGCAGACAGTTATATTTTCAAGCAGAAGCAGTACATAGTCAAGCAAGTAAGTTGTATTGTAGTGAGTCAGCTGCAACACTACACACTCCAGCAGCTAACATGCTACTACAGGCAGCTGTAGTACCTAATCTCACTAACAGCTGTTGCTCTACTCCACCCATATGCAGTACCTAGTACCTCCAGCAGGAGCATCTGTTTCCAGGTGTCTGCAGTAGCTTGTTCTGGCTTCAGGTGGCACTGTACTGCAAGTGCATTAAAAAACTATTGCAGCCAGCAGGAGGTGCTATACTGTAGGCACCAGTAGTGCCTAGTCCCACAAGAAAGTGAAGTTCTTGTGGAGGTACATGCAGAACTATGTTGCAAGTGCCTGCAGAATCTATTCCCATCACCAGGTGCCTCTGTATTATAGCTGCCTGCTGTACCTTGTCCTACCAAAAGGTGGTGTTGAACTGCAGAAATATGCTGAACCTAATGTAAGATGGATATGCTGTACTGTAGCCAGTTGCAGAACCTAATCCAACCAGCAGGTTGGTCTTTATTGCATCTTGCTACAGTTCCCAGCCAGCAACTAGATGGTGCTGTGCCTCGACTGGGTGCAATATCAAGACCAACTAGCAGGTGGACCTGCACTGCAGCATGCTGTAGTATACAGCCCCCCTAGTGAGTGGCATTAACTGCAGCCAGCTGCAATACTCAGTATTACTAGCAGAAGTAGGTGTCACTGTACCAGAGTTGCCTGAAGTACATAGTCTCTCCAGCTTGGGGAACTGTATGGCAGTTTCAAAACCTAGTCACACAAGCTGGTCTTGCAGTTCTGTAGCTGCCTGCAGCAGGTGTTATTGTAGTGCTGTTACCTGCAATACTTAATCATACCAGAAGGTGGCACTGAGTTTTAGATTATTGCAGTACATTGGCTCAAAGGAGGTGGTGTTATAATGCAGCTGGCATAAGGATATAGTCTCACTAGCAGTTGGTGCTTTACTGAAGCTGCCTGCCAAACTAGTTTCACCAGCAAGATGTGCTGTATTGCAGGTGTCAGCAGTGCTTAGTCACAGAAGTAGGTGGCATGGTAATGCAGATGTGTGCATTACCTAGTCCCACCAGAAGGTGTTGCTTATTTGCAGGTGTCTGCAGTTCTGAAGTCAAGCAACATTTTGCAATGCACTACAGGTGAAGCACTAAGTCCCACCAGCATGTGGCACTGTGTTGCAGCTGCTTGCGGTACCTATCCAGCAGGTGGTGTTACTCGACAGTTGCAATACCTAATTGCAGCAGCAGGTAGTACTGTGTTACAGTTGGACACAGTTACTTATAACATCAGTAAGTGGCATTGTACATCAGTGACAGTACTTAGTCCACCAGAAGGTGCCAATGTATTACAGTTGCTTACAGAGTCAAGTCAAACAGAAGGAAGGCACTTTACTGCAGGGCTCTACAACCTAGTCCCTCTGCAGGTGGCACTGCATTGCATCTGGTTAGAGTATTTTGTGCAACCAGCAGGTTGTATTGCCATGCAGCCATCTGCAGTTCACAGATCCACAGGCACATGTGGTAGCACTGCAGCCAACTGCAGTAAAACACCCCTGTAGCAGGTAGCACTGCATTGTAAGTGTCACTAATACATTGTCAAGGGATCACTACTAAATCCCAAACACTTGCAATACCTAAGACCGGAATCCTGAGACCAGATACCCAAAAGATGAGAAGACTGGAAGATCAGAAGTGCAAATTTCAAAATCGCGAAGTACGGAGATGCCAGGAGGTTAGGTAAGTATCTATGTTTTGTTGTGTTGGTTAGGGGCTTTAGTGTGTGTGTTGTGACTGTGATGTGTGTGTGTGTGTGTGTGTGTGTGTGTGTGTGTGTGTGTGTGTGTGTGTGTGTGTGTGTGTGTGTGTGTGTGGGGGTGTAGGTGTGTGGTGATGTTTTTGTGTGTTTATCTGTATAGTGCAACCTTGGAGTTAGAATATATAAGTAGGGGAGTGTGGGGGGCATGTAGTGTAGGTTTGTGTGTTTGTGTTTCGGGTGAAGGTGTGTGTATGTGTATGTGTGGTGTGTATTTAGTGTAGTGTTTGGTATTTCAAATTTTGCACTTTTGGTCTTCCGGACTTCTCATCTTTCGGGTATCGGGTCTCGGGACACCAGTCTTCAGTATTGTAAGTATTCGGGATTTAGTAGTGATCCCATTGTCACACCAGTAGGTGGCAAGGTGCTAAAGGTTCACTCATTTCCTAGTCCTACCAGCAGAGGATGCTGTACAGCAGCTGCAAATGCAATTACACCAGCAGGTAGCACTGTCATGTAGCTACCTGTAGTACTAAGGCACACCAGCAGGTGGCCTGGATTGCAGGTGCATGTAAATCCTAGTCCCACCAACAGGTAGCACTGCACTGCAGCTGCAGTACCTAGTCCCTCCAGTAAGTGGCACTGTCCGGCAGGTGCCTCCCATAACTAGTCCCATCAACTATTGCAATGTGGATGTGCCTGTACTATTTAATCCCACTAGCAGGTGATGCTGTATTGCAGGTGCCTGCAGTACTTGCTGACAGAAGGAGGTTCGATTGTACTGGGGGTTCCTACAGTACTAGTCTCACCAGCAGATACAGGATGTTGTATGTGCCTGCAGTAGTTAGTCACACCAAAATGTGGCACTGTGCTACAAGTGCCCACATTATATTGTCCCACCAGCAGTAGGTGCTGTACAGTAGCTACAGTACCTATTCACAGCAGCAACCGATGACACTGTACTCCTGGCACCTGCAGTACTTAGTCTTACCAGTGGGTGATACTGAGTGTGAGGTGTTTGCAGTTCCTGGTCCTTTCAACAGATGGCACTACATTGCATCTAGAGTCCGGTATCCTACCAGCAGACAGCACTGTTCTGCAGCAACCTGCAGTACTTAGGCCCACCAACAGCTTACTATGTGTTGCTGGTGCCTGCAGTTCTTAGTGGTTCTGTACTACATGTCGGTGTAGTACATAGTCTCTCCAGAAGATAATGCTATAGTGCAGGTGTTTTCAGCACAAAGACCTCCTCAGCTTCAGGTGTTGCATTGAAAACTATTGCATGTGTATGCAACAACTAGACCCCCAAACTGGTATATTTTCAATGAATACTTCTGCCTGCAGTACCTGGGCCCACATACAGATTGTTCTATTCTACAGACAACTGCCCAAAATGCCTAGTTCTCAAGTGCAACTATACTACATCATACAGTATGTAGTCATGCAACCGGAGCTGTTTTGCAGCCAACTGCATGAAGTATCTTGCGCCATAGACAAGTGAAGCTATAAAACAAAAAGGAGATAATACTTTGCAGCTAATCTAATAGCTAAGGTAGTGTTACTACAAAGGCAGAACATGAAAAAAGAAAGCAAGTAATCACAATGAATGCTGTCATGGAAACTTGAAATAGACAAACTAAAAACACATCAAAGTCAAAGTATTACTGTTAGAATACAGAAAATGGAACAAATCATCAAAAATGCATAGAAAGGGAGATGTAAAAGTAGCACACAAAATTAAAACACAGCAGTATTTATCATTCTCTATAACAAATAATGCAATAAAATATCAACTCAAGTAGAAAACCTTAGAAGGTAGGCAGCTGACTATAAAACAATATAGAAAATAAGCAACTCACTGATGATCCAAACTTGTTTTATACTGAATTGGGAAACAAATGGAAAAGGAAAATGCATTTTGGGTTAGTATTTCTGAAGACCCTGT
The DNA here is from genome assembly GCF_019279795.1 of Protopterus annectens. Lineage (NCBI taxonomy): Eukaryota > Metazoa > Chordata > Ceratodontiformes > Protopteridae > Protopterus > Protopterus annectens. The sequence continues at coordinate 677,310,062 of NC_056731.1, forward strand.
TAAAGAAAGTAAATATATAGAATGCATAGAAGAATTAAAAAAACAAAACAATAAGAAGCTCTAATGTACAGGACATAAAAGGGGATGAAAAAAGAAAGAATATGAGACAAAAGTAAGATAAGTTCCAAACTGGAAGAACTTTGGGACAAGGTGCAGTATCTATATCCTGGATAATGGTATTACATTCTTTACATAAGGATTTGTCATGAGTAAAAAATACTGATATGCATATCCCAAACATATGCAATCCTGATTTAAAACAGGGCAAGAAAATTAAATGTTTCACTAAGAATGAACTTGCAAGCTAAACTATTGAAGAACGTCCTTCCCAGCTATATCTAAGTTACTGGAGCTCCTGTAAACAATGTTTATAGCCATCAAGAAAAAAAAATGTTAATCAGTGTTGCCTTCTAAAGGCAAAACATAGAGCTATAAAATGGGAAAAACATTTAAGCATATCATTCAAGATCATCCTGCATTCATGGATAATAGAATGTTAAGAAATGTGAAAGGCGCACTATATATTGATGAATTACATTATTCTAACTATAAAACAGAGGCAAACCACTTTGCAGCAAAAATTTTATGAATGGGGAATTATAATCCCAGACCAAGTGACAGTTTAAGGGAGGCAGCTGCAGTACCTAGTCCCATCAGCAGGTGGCACCTACAGTACCTATTAGCACAAGTACATACAATTTTGCTTCAGTCACCTACAGTAGCATTTCCTAGTAGCATGTGGTGCTGTATCTAACCCCTACAACAATTACAGCTGGAGTGAATGCTACTGCCTGCAATACCTAGTCGAACATACAGATTGTGCTCTTCTGCAGTATACTGCCTGCAATTCCTCATTCATCTTACAGGTGTAGCTGTACTGCATCACAGAGTACCTAGACACTCATGCATCTATGACAAGAAGCAACTCTGTTAGAAGAATACAGAAAGTGGGAGAGATAAGCAAATATCTTGATTACAAATAACACAGAATCTCAGCCCAAGAAGAAAAGCTTAGGAGGTACTCAGATACATTTAAAGTACAAAATAAACAGCTCAATGTAGTAGTGTCTTTCGGCTTTTCCCGGTTAGGGGTCACCACAGCGGAACTCCGGTCCGCTAATGATTGGCAGTTGATTTTTACGTGCTGAGTTGCCAACCCTAACGCACAACCTTCAACGAAGGTACACCCATTCACGCATGACTCCACTCAGAAGACGCTCTAGCTGAGAGTCGAACCGGTCAGCGTCTTACTGTGAGGCGACAATGCTACCGCACCACCATGATGATCTAAAATGGAACTATAGAAATTTTGAAAATAAAGGGAAATGAATAAAAAGGTCTTAAAAATAAATGCATTTTGGTGGCTTATTTTTGAATAGTTTGTTGAACAAATCAATGATAAGGAACACATAGCGGTAATAAAAGCAAAAGTAGGAAGTTCTAATATAAAGGATATGAAAGGGGATAATATAGCAGAGAAAATGTGGGGAAATGACAATGTGCTCCTAATTCAAAAAGCCCAGTTCAAGATTCAGTGCCTGTGCAGTGCCTATCCCCTGCCTAAGTGTAATAATATTTTTATACAAGAATTTAGCCCTGAGTAAACTGACTTACATGCATATGCAAACATACACTGACCTGCGTAATAAGTAGTTTTGAAGACCCTGGTGTACAATACAAATATAAGGAATGCATAGAAGAAAGAAAAGAAACAGTAAGAAGTATTAATATACAGGATATGAATGGGGATGCAGTAACAAAGAACATGAGCTAAAAATTAAAATAAGATCCTAACTGGGGAAACCATGGGATAAGATGCAGTACTTGTCTAATGGTGTTAAATCCGTTAGACAAGGATTTTACCCTGAGTAAAATGACTTGGATGTATATCATACACTAACCTGAGTAAAAACAGGATAAAATGATAGTCCTTTAAGAATGAACTTGCAAACCTTTCTTTAAACTGTCGAACAGTAACTTCCCTTCTGACTATACAAAGTTAAATACAGAAATTCATGCAGACAGAGTTTATAGCCATGGTGAAAAAAAACTTCAATCATGGGAACAGAAAAAAATGTAATAGAAGAAACTAACATGGATTAAAGGATCATCTATTGTCAACCAAACCATAAAAGAGAACTGTAAAATGTGGAAAACATTTAAGTATGCCCTGGGTAGATAACCAAAAAACATTCAACAGCAACTCACATTAATAGATAATGTATTGCTTTCACACATGTAAGAATTCACGGCGTACTGATCTTTTACATTGCAATAACTATGAAAGAGTGGTAAACCACTTTACAGCTAAGACTTGACCAATGGCAAAGTCTTCTTCTTCTTTCGGCTTTTCCCGGTTAGGGAATGCCACAGCGGAACTCCAGTCTGCTAATGATTGGCAGTACATTTTTACAGTGCCGAGGTGCCAGCCCGACGCCCAACCTTCAACAAAGGCACATCCATTCATGCATGTCTTTTGAATGCCACTCGACTGAGGGGAGGGCATGCAGACTCCACACAGAAGGCGCTCCAGCTGAAAATCAAATGGGAGAACCTCTTGCTGTGAGGCGACAACGCTACCGCTGCACCACTGCGGCATTGATCAATGACAAAGTATAACCCAGAAATAACATTTTAAAGGGAGATATTCATAAGCGATTCTTTGTTGGCTTTTGTTTTGTATTCTTATTAACTTATTATGCTGCTTATGTGATAGATTGTGCTATAGCTTCAGCTTAGCTCTCAGGAAGCATCTTTGTTTTATGACATCTCACATGGTTTTTGTTGATTATTTCAAACTGCACAGTTCATCATATGAGCATCTGACAGCACAACTGCAAATGATATTCCAAAGTTGAACTGTGTACTAGTAAAGAGATAAAACTGGTGAACCAAAAGTAAAACCACCATCAGCTTTAATAAGACAAACAACAAGGAAAAGCACAACTGACTTAGCACTTTCACCCAACTAGGGCATCCTCAGAGTCAGTTAGTAAAATTTTAAACAGTCCTTAATAAATGAGATTCAAACAACTTTACAGCCAATAAGCATCCAAGTACAACAGAGTTGTTATAATGGTCTTTGATCATGAGAATTTTTTCAGAAACATTTTTTTACTGCTCATTCAATCCAAATGTTTAATAATAATATGTGTCAAAACATTTGCCCTGAAAATTCTACCTATGTTTTTCTTTTTAGAAAAACACAGATGTGTCAAATACTTAAAGCTTTATATTTTAATATACATGCCAAAGATAAAGTGTAATTGATGCCAGGTGTTGTACTGGAATGTAATCTAATTTACCATAGGCATTCTCTGACTTCAAGTATATTTTTGTAATCTCCCCCAAAATCTTTTGTATAAATTCTGTCGACAAAAAATATTATTTTTTTAAAATTCAAACAGTCCTTACTATGCATGTACAAAGAGTTAGTTAACTTTTTGTTTTTTATGTCCCTGTGTGTTCTAATATTCTTTGTTTTAATTTCCTTGTGGTCATGCCAGTATAAAACGCTGGGCATGATAGACAAGTGGCCACATATATGACCATATTCGTGTTACAATTACAGTAACCTGAACATACGAGGGACATTTTATACTTACCAACTTGTACATACGGACCATCATTGATATGTTTACATGCCTTACATTTTCCACATTTTGCCATCCTTGCAGGTTTTTGACCAATAGGTTTAGGAATTCTCTCCAAAAGTTCCTTAATATTTGCACCCCTACTATTTATATATTTTGGACCATCTCCTATAACATTTAACATATCTGTAGGGAATATATTGTGCCATCCCATTTCAGTGACTTCCTTCACCATACCAGACATAGTGTTGTACTGTAGCACCATCCCTACCTGGGTGTCAGTATGTTTATGAGGTTTCCCTACAGCCTTTCCTGTATCTCTTTGTTTGTCTATTAAGATAGGTTTGAAGTCTGTTTCTCTTCTTTGGACAATGTCATTTTTGGTCGATGTCAATAAATCCATGGGGTACCCTCTTTCCACAAATAAATCAATTAACGTGTCAACTTCTTCTAAACATTTTTTGTCATCACTTACTATACGAGATGACCTAATCATCTGACCCTTTATTACATTTTTCTTGATGTAATATGGGTGGCAACTCTCATAGTGTAGGAAGGTGTTACTATATGTCTTTTTCCTAATTAAACTTGATTCTATCTTCCCATTGCTTGTATATAAATGGAAATCCAGAAAAGCAATTGAACTCTTACCAACCTTACTGGTAAACCTCAAAAAAGTTGTAGTTTGATTTAAGTAGGCTATATAATCATCCAACTCATCTTGAGAACCCTTCCAAAGAAATAATATGTCATCCAAAAATCTTAAATAAATAATCATTTTGGATGCATAAATAGATGACAGAACGTGTTGGTCCTCCCATTCGGCTAATACCAAGTTGGCGAATATGGGAGCGCATCTAGCTCCCATTGCTACTCCCGTACACTGTTTGTAATATTCACCCTCAAAGTGAATATAGTTATTTTCCAAGACAATTTGCATTAAGTTTATGAGTAAACTTCTTTTAACTTGGTGAATACGACTGTACTTTCCCAAACTTTTGTAAAACCATTCCAAACCTATATCTTGAGGTATTACTGAAAATAAATTAACTAGGTCAACTGTGACGTACCAAAAATCCCCCAGATTAGTGCTTAACAGGGTCCTGAGGCAGTCCAGACAATGCCATGAATCCTTAAGTATATGTGGTATACAATCAAGGATATTTTTACTAAAAATATCAATGTACGATGCTAAAGGTTCCATTTTGGATCCTCTGGCTGCCACAATAGGTCTAAAGGGAGGGTTGGTAATGTCCTTATGTATCTTAGGAATGCCAAATATACTGAACATGACTGGATGTTCTACTGTCAAGTAGTTGTATTCATCATGACTAATTATTCCCTCACAGAGGAAATCATAAATTTGCCAGTCAATCTTGATGTATGCCCTCTGAACATCAAATTTAGACACCAATTCATAAGTGTCGGTGTCCTGCAGTATATTTTGCATGTTCCATGAATACTCTGTATTTGGAATTATAACTACCCCCCCCCTTATCCAGTTTCATAACCCTGTATTGTCTATTCGTTGACAATTCCTTTAAACAAAATTCTTCTGCAGAAGTCAAGTTCTTATAAATCCTCGAACTTGTTTCAACCACTCTTCTTATCTGGGAGGTACACAAACGTTAAAAGCTAGTACCAAAGGATTATGTGGCGGAATAAACAAACTACTCCCCTTGACTGTGTTAACCCACCTCTCCCCCTCAATACTAGGTTTGTTCAAAAAGTATAACTTTAAATTTAGTTGTCTCGTATACAATTTTAAGTTAATGATAAGTTTACTTATGTCATGTTTAAAACACATGGCACAAAGGAGAATCCTTTTTTCATCAAACTTAAATGACTGTTGGAAATATTCAGATCTGAGTAATTACAGATGTTAAAAGACCCATCGCCAGTGGTAATTGGACCTTCATTGTTGTCAACATTAACATCTAGACTAAGAGAGACAACAAGTGAATCATAATCTTCATTATTCATTGAGGCATCAGCAGTATGGTCAGTATTATCCAAAGCCAATTCTGTAATGCTAATAGCATAGTTCATACTATCCATTATCAGTAATGAGTGTTCTCCCTGTATTGCCAATTCCTGTTGGAATTGTTCTTTCTCTGCCCCCCATCCCTCCAATTGCCTCTTGCTTGTTGGTTCTGCCAGTGGGATGTTCTTTCTTCCATGTGGTTCTGTGATTTGCCCCGGTTCCTTAACCGATCGGATCACCTTAATGGGGGTGGGTTCTCTAAAAAAAAACCTCCCTCATCTACATCAACTTGCATACCTTCCACATCTTCTAGCTCTGTCTGTATTGTGTCTCTTCTTTTATTATCTAAGTCCCACTGTCCCTCTTTACTATTCTGCTTAGGGTACGCCTTTTTATCTTTGTATTCATTTGTATCTCTTTGAATTTTCTTTTGTTTCCTTTCCATACTAGTTTTTACAAATTTGTCAAGGTCTACCATCATCTTCTCAAACCTGTTTTTGTAGTTGTCAAACAACAAGTCATTAATAATACTCTGTTTGAGTGTTACCAAATTGTTCTTCAAATTCACAAGCCTACTAGTGTTATCTCTAATGATTATTCTCATCAAGTTTAAACCCGTTCTGTCAAACAACTCCATCATACTCCCATAGGCCTCGGAATTAGCCTCAATACCCATAGGGATCTTGATAACCCTAAGGCCTCTTTGTACTTGGTTAAGTTCAATAGAACGTTCCAAAAAGACATTGTCCATTTGTAAAGATTTGTATTTTTTTGCTAATTTTTCAAATTTAAATAACTGATAATTGAGTGTCCCTAAATCAGAATTTTGAGTCCTCCCTGGTACATCACCCAATACAGGGGCTATTAAAAAATCTTCAATATTGTACAATGTTGTTCTAGTTCTATTTACTCTGTTATAATCTCCCATTCTGTTAGAGTTAGTGTTGTTGCCATTAACTCTCAGTGGGACTGTGTTATAGATTCTGTCCATATTAGTACCAGGTGGAGTATGTAAGGTAAATAATTCTGCTTGTGAACTAGTAATACTGTCATTTTTGTCATTGTCTTTATTTCCTTGTAATAAAGAAATAATTTGTCTAGATATGTCTAAATACTGTATCATGAGTTGTTCCATCCTTGTATTTATATATTACTTAATCTTTTTTAACCAAATCTTAATTATTGGAATTTATTACTAATCACTATTTTACTTTAATGGTATAGTGTAGGTATAATGTATATCTCTAATGCAACTAAAGTAATTCTTAAATTGTAGGTATTTTTCTAACCACTATGTCCTTTCCAAATAATATGTATATAAATATATGTTGTAACATAAATTGCTTTGTAATATTATCCCTGGGAAACAAGAATTCCTAATAACTCTACACACCTGTTTCAACTCTCAGTACTCAATAAAGTATAAAAAGGTGCAAAAAAAACCTTTTTGTCACTGAAAGCAAGTGTCAGAACCTGCTTTTTGTATACATTTATGGGTAATTACTCTAAATACACATATTCCTGTGTTGCCTATATGCAAATGTAAGCAATGATAAACCTAATATGTACCTATAAGTGTTGCACCAATGCTGTTTATATATGTGCAACCATAAAAATTAATACCAGGTAACATAAAATATCTTCATACAAATGTACAGTATAAATTCCACTCAAAAGACACCAACCATTGGCATTTTAATGCCTCCTTTAGCTCTATTTTAAATAGAAAATACTTGTAAATAAAAATTCTACTTGAGGCAAATAAAAAATAAAAAATATATATTAAATGAATAAATAAAATTAGTAAAATTATAAAGACCAAAAATTATATAATTATAATGTTGTGTTCAACAGTCAATATAATCAGTGTAATTTGCTAACCTGTTAAATTGTGTTTCACAACGCTTCATAATGCATAAAAACAATCCTGCATTGCTTCTCAAAACATAAACATTAGAACACCATTTTATTTTCTATGTTTGTTAAATAAGTAAATAAATAAAATAACCTCCGTTAAACTGTAAACTTGTTCCAAACCACCATTTGGCTAGTATGTGTTCCACTACTCAGAATAACCTCCAATGGTCAAGTTTAACTTTCATTGGAGGCTACGTTGAAAGAAAACAAAAGAATCGTGTTCCCTGGTGGTCAACCTCTAATAATAGAGTGAATACTTTAGTCGGCGTCACTTAGATGCAAAAACCCCTTAAATAAGCCATAAATGTGCGCTTGTAACTGCTAAAGTACCAACCCATCAAAAAACCATACATTGAAAATAGCAATGCCCTAAATAGTAATAATACACATCATATAATAACATGAATCAGTTATTGCCTTGACATAAGTCGGCTCAACCGTTTCCAAGTTCAAAGCAGCAATTGGTTTAAAAATATCACTCAATCACTGAAAATACAGAAAATAAAAATACAGAAAATAAAAATGCAAAAATGCAGAAAACAAGCAACCAGAATATCAATAATGCTCACTCCTGGTTGTTCGATAGTCTTCGTCTAAAAAATATATAAAGAGAAGGGTCCACTTTCCTCATAAATCGATAGGAGATAAATTGAAACAACAGCTCTTGTTAACCAGCGGTTATTAGGTTGAATTCATATTTTTTGTCATTGACAGAATTTATACAAAAGATTTTGGGGGAGATTACAAAAATATACTTGAAGTCAGAGAATGCCTATGGCAAATTAGATTAGATGCCAGTACAAGACCTGGCATCAATGACACTTTATCTTTGGCATGTATATTAAAATATAAAGCTTTAAGTATTTGACACGTGTGTTTTTCTAAAAAGAAAAACCTAGGTAGAATGTTCAGAGCAAATGTTTTGACACATATTATTAGTAAACATTTGGATTGAATGAGCAGTAAAAAATTTTTCTGAAAAAATTCTCCTGACCAAAGAAAGTGTGCTGTACTTGCAAGAGTTAATTCTAAAGACCATTATAATAACTCTATTGTACTTGGATGCTTATTGGCTGTAAAGTTGTTTGAATCTCATTTATTAAGGACTGTTTAAAATTTTACTAACTGACTCTGAGGATGCCCTAGTTGGGTGAAAGTGCTAAGTCAGTTGTGCTTGTACTTGTTGTTTGTCCTATTAAAACTGATGGTGGTTTTACTTTTGGTTCACCAGTTTTATCTCTTTACAACTGCAAATGAGTAAAACTTCCTCAGATGATTTAAGAATGACATTTGCTTTTGTGCAAAAGGAACATTTAAAAAAGAAAAGCTGCAGCACCAAGAAAATGTCAGCATTGGAGAAGAAAGTGATATGAAGGAAGTTGAATAGAAGGGAATACATAAATATTTTAGAATAGATAAAGGGTCAACAAAAAACGAACAAATGAGAACATATCCTTAAGGAATACTTCAGAATACTAAAACTAGTACTCAAAACTGTATTGATATCTAAGAACAAAGTTCAAGATATAAATAATTTGATCTTACTGTTCTCACTTACAGCTTTGATGTGACTGACTGGCCCCACACGACATTAAACCAGACAGAGAAAACAAGAAAATCATTCAACTGTTTCCAATGATATATAAAAACAGTGTGTACCTAGTTTATACATCCCTCACCCTGAAGTAGGAATGGGTGCCTACAGTGCAATCATAGGACTGAAGACATATTTCCTGACTATATCAGATCCAAAAACTCAAAAGCACGAAGAGAAGAAATTCTTAATTTGATATTTTTAATTAGCTTAGCAGAAGCAATTCAGAACAAAGTGGGACTGGGTATCAAACCAGAAGTAGATGAGAATTAGACAACTGACAGTATGATAAACAAAAGAATGAATATAAAGAAAAGATCATGAAGATAAGGAAAGAGAATTGAAAAACACGTAAATTTGGTAAAAACTATAGAGAACTCTAGAAAGATGTCATATTAAACAAGATTTGATGGAGAAATGACTAAGGAGAGGTGAATTGAAACCAAAATATAAAGTTTAATAATAGTAGCCCAGGTTATTGAGCTATGTCTTTCAACTTTCTGGTTTAAAATCCTGCATTTGCGCTTGCTTCCCACCTTTCCTGTAACTAGTCTAGTCCAGATACAGATTTTCTGTATCCAGGACTGTTTGTAAGCTTCTGAATCCCCCAAGCCTTTCTGTGTTGGAAGGAAGCCTTCTAGCTTATCAGTAGGAGTGGTAAGCACTAGGTAGCCTATCTACCACAAGAGTGGTTTCTGGCCCAGAAATTGTAGTTTACTGGCCGTTTGGCAGTTTTTCCATCTCTTTCAACTTACTGGTTTAAAAGCCTGCATTTCTGCTTGTTTCCCATCTTTCCTGTAAATAGTCTAATCCAGATACAGATTTGCTGTATCCAGGACTGTTTGTAAGCTTCTGAGCCCCCAAAGCCTTTCTGTGTTGGCGGGAAGCCTTCTAGCTTATCAGTGGTAGTGCTAAGCACTAGGTAACCTACCTACCACAAAAGGAGTGGTTTCTGGCCCAGAAATTGTAGTTATTGGCCGTATGGGCAATTTTTCCATCTCTCTCAACTTTCTGATTTAAAAGCCACATTTGCACTTGTTTCTTTCCTGTAACTAGTCTACTTCAGATAGAGATTCTTGGTTTTAGCACTTGAATTTGCTTATTCATGCTCATCACTTGTTCAGAATTTGTTGTAAGCACTAAATAATCTACAAATTACTACAGCACTTAACCTTCCTCATTACCTAGAGGAAAACAGTTTTTGTACTTACTATCCTCACTTGCTTAGAGAAAAACAGCTCTTGTACTCACTTTCCTCACTTGTCTAGAGGAAAATATTTTTTTATTCAGGCATGTCCAAGGGTCAGCTCCAAGTGTTCTCTCCTGTCTATCTGATAAATCTGGGCATCTTGGGGCAACGTAGCAATTGCCTCATGTACACAGACAACCCACTCCTTCTACCACCCAACACTACAACCTGTGAGAGGTGCACTTATCTAGCTCTCTCCATCCAAGACTGAACTTGACAGTCAAGAGCAGAAAGTAAACACTTGCACCACACCACACTCATCACATAGTCCCACTAAAACTACACCACCAAAATCCACACATAGAAACACAAAAACATTCACGTAGGCTCTCAATAATAATCTACTCAAGCAACAGAGACATCCAAAGCAGAAATGCAATCAACCTCCACCCTCCCAACACAACCCAAATGATACATAGTCCACAGACTCAGTGTGCCACTCAACCACAGCCCATAAGGTAAAATAACGTACCCAACACACTAGTCATAGGTGACTCCATTGTCAGGTACAATGATGTCCCACTCACCAGGCTAAACAAGGAGAAGGTTACTGTCAGCTGCCTGTCGGGTGCCAGGATCAGCTACATAACCCATGCACTCAGGTCACTCCACAACAAGCACAAATATGACTCTGTCATTGTCCATGTTGGTGTGAACGACCTGAGATGTACCTCCCTGGATTACATGAAAAGAGACATGGAAGAGCTCTCCGATCCTGTAGCCCAGGCAGGTATGACTCTAGCCCTGAGTAGCATCCTGCCATCCCAGAATGATACCGCAGTACAAGGACAAAATGATTGACTTCAACAATTGGCTAAGCTTCTGGTGTCATTCTATGGGGATCCAGTATCTATCTGCCTGGGACAACATGGTCAACAGACCATGATGCTTTGCCAGAGATGGGCTGCACCTGTCACCTCTGTGATTCAGAATACTGGCTAAGACTTTTGCCACCCCTAAAGTGTCATTTTTAGGCAAGGTTCAAATGACAAATTCACCACCATAACAGGAACAGGCAAGCAAAAACTGAGGGTAATGCTACTCAATGCTAGAAGTCTAAATCTCAAAATGCACTCCCTCGAGGCACTCCTTAAAATGAAGAACATCGATAACTGTGCAGTGATTGAGACCTGTTCAAGGCTCCAGAGTGAACCCCTGCATTACCAGGCTATAACTCATACCACACTTTTCAGCCATCTAAACTGGACTGGAACACCAAAGGCAGAGGTGTGTCCATATTCATTAAGGATATCCACACCTGCAGGCTAGTTACTCAGCATAATGCATCCAAGGTTATCCAAGTCCAACTAACTCTGGGCAAAACTGCAATACAAATTGTAGCTTGCTACAGATCTCCAGCCATTCCCCACTCCTCTTTTCTTGATATACTGGAAAATATTAGGGTTCAACCAAACACCCTAATAATGGGTGATTTCAACTACTCCACAATTAAATGGGAAAACTACTCATGTACCAACTCCTTCACTCAACGCTTTCTGGAATTCATAAATTCCAATGCCCTGGATCAATTTATCCACACACTCAGCAGGGACAGCAATATCCTAGACCTAGTCATTACCAACATGAGTGACCGGTGTTCCACAGCTGAAGTCAACTCCTTGTTGTTCAGATCCGACCATAAGCTAATCGCCCTAGATATCCACATCCCACCTCCACCACCCATTAAGGAAATCATGGCAAAAAATTTCTCCAAAGCCAACTTCATGTTTCTTAAGACAAAAGTGGTGAACTTGATGACACCCATGCAAATGGACAATACAGTTACGACTGCTGAATCCTGCACAAATGCACTCTATAAGCACTTACACGAGTGCATGGATCATGTTATCCCGAACAGAATCAAGACGCTATCCTCCAAAAAAAAGGATGCCAATTTGGTGGTCCCCTGCCATAAACAAACTCTAAAACAGAAGGAAGAAACTGTTGCAAAAGAGAGTAAAATCCTGTGAGTGGAGGAGCTCCCTGGTTAGCCTCAGTAAGAAACTAAGATCCCTTATAAGACCCTCCAAAGCTAGCTATGAAAACAAAATTGCCACTAATTCTAAGGACAACCACAAAGCATTCTATAGCTATGTCAGAAATCTCAATGGCAACACCCAGATCTGCTCTGAATTATAGCACAATGGCATAAAAATTACAGAACCAACTGATACTGTCAACATCCTGTCAGATAGGTTAATTGCTAACTCTACCCCCCCTTTCACCCCTTAAAGGGCCCATATCTATACAGGAAGAATGCAGAGTCCCTGTAATCACAACTACACAGGTAAAAGCTGCACTCTCTAAAGCCAAATACACAGCATCCATGGGACCGGACAACATCCTAGGCTGCGTTTTACATGAACTTCAGAATGAACTGGCTCATCACCTAAGCACCATGTTCAATTATAGCCTCATGTCAGGCTTTGTGCCCACTGAATGGAGCACAGCAACAGTTATCCCACTCCATAAAGGGGGAACCATCAGTGATCCCGAGAACTATTACCCTATTAGCCTGATGAGCCTGGTCTGTAAGGCCATGGAACATATCATCATGGAACTCATAAACAAAGACATTGGTAACCTCCAAACTCTGGACCCCACCTAGTTCGGGTTTGTGAAAGGCAGGTCATGCCTCCTGAACCTGATTGACTTCCTTGAAGCAGTCACCAAAGCTGTAGACAAGGGTAAGTTGGTTCACACAGCCTATCTTGACCTCACCAAGGCTTTTGACGCCATCCCCCATTCTAGAATTATAGCTAAACTCTACTAAACTAGGTATAAATCTCTACGTCACAAGATGGGTTGCTGACTGGCTCACTGACAGAACCCACACTATAAAAGTTGCAGACTCCAAATCTGACTTCAAACCAGGGACAAGTGGAGTACCACAGGGCTCAGTCCTGGGACCTCTCCTGTTTGGTATCTCTCTGAAGTACAAGGCAACACTAAGGGACTCTGGTTAACAAAGTTCGCAGATGACTGCAAACTGGGAGCCATTATTGAATCCCCAAATGATGTGGATACTCTACAAAAGGGCCTTACAGAAACAGATGCTTGGTGCTAGAGCCATGGGCTCAAGCTCAATGCCAAGAAATGTATAGTTATCCTCTTTGGGAAAAAGCATGTACCCATGAATTACCATATAGGTGGCAGTACACTAAACATCGAAAGTGTGATAAGAGACTTAGGGACACAGGTGGACAGTGGTCTCACCTTTGATAACCACATTGCCACAACAGTCAGGAAATCCTTCTATGTGGCACACCTCATCACTAAGGGCTTTTCATCCAGAAAAAAGGAGGTCATTGTCCCACTGTAATCATCCCTCATTAGGCCCATTATAGAATACAATGCCCCGTTAGGTATGTACCTCTCAAGACATCTGCAACAACTGGAAAGGCCACAGAAATACCTCACTAAAAGAATCACAGGCCTAAAGCAGATGCCCTATGCTGACTGCCTTAAAAAACTCCAGCTATACTCTGTTGCATATCATCTACTCAGAGGCGATCTCTGCTTAACATACAAGGCCATGTCAAACCCAGAGCTGTTGGACATGCTACACTTAAAGAAATCTCAATCCCTCAGAGCCACATGCTCCAGGGATCTAAACCTTGTCATCACAATAAACAAAACATGCTGGAGGGATAGGTTCCTGACCCAGAGACTCCCCAGATTCTGGAATAGACTACCCATACATGTCAAGCAGAGCACCTCTTTGGCCCTCTTCAAAAGGAACCTAGATGAGTGGATGGGAGAAAGGAAATTCACCCCAGGGATCACGTCAGTCACCCTGCTAGACACGGGTCCAGGGAAGTAAATAGTGTGGGAAGAAATAGCCAGGGAATTGTTATGGCTAGGCTTGATTAGGCCTTAGGGCTGATAGCCTAGTATCAACCTATGAACCTATAAGGAGGAATGGGCCTTCTCAAAACTGACTACATGTATATGTCTGCAATCATTCGGCTGAGTGTGAATCCACTGATCTCTTCAGATTCAAACAATGTGAAAGTTCAAACTAATGAAGAGAAGAAGTTTTAACAAGACATCTTTGCTTAATTCAGCAAAATCATTTTGGAACAGAGTAGGAATGGACATCAAACAAGAAGTAGATGAGAATCACACAGCAGCTGAAAGTGCTAATAATAAAAGAAAGAGTTTAAACAAAATATTTTGAAGAAAAAGAAAGAAAACTGGAAACTTGATACATACATGTGGTGTTTCAATGTAGCCAGCATAAGGACATAGCCTCCCCAGCAGGTAGAAGTGCAGTGCAGCTGACTGCAATCCAGTGTCACACAAGCAGGTGGTAGTACACTGAAGATGCCTACAGAACCTAGTTCCACCAACAGGTGGTGCTTATTTGTAGATGTCAGCAATGCTTATTCACAGAAATACATAGACTAGTACTGCATGTGTGTGCATTAACTAGTTCCACCAGTAGGTGTTACTTAGTGGCAGATGCCTGCAATTCCAAGGCCAAGCAGCAAGCATATTGAGCTGCATTGTCACTGTAGTACCTAGTTCCACCAGTAGGTATCATTGCATTGCAGGCATTTGCATTACCCGTCCATGCAGCAAATGATGTTGTTTGGCAGCTGCAGTTTTGAGCTGCACTGCAGCTGTGATACCTAATCCTATCAGTAGGTGTCATTGTGTTGCAAGCATTTGCGCTACCTGTTCGTGCAGCAGTTGGTGTTGTTCGACAGCTGCAGTACCTAGTCCCACAATCAGGCAGCACTGCTGGCTGCATTGACTACTTACACCAGAAGGCAGTATCTAGTCACACCAGCAGGTCACATTATACTGCCATTGACTGTAGTACCTATTACATCCAGCAAGTGGCATTGCACTGAAGCTACCTGCAATACCTAGTCCCACCAGCAGGTACTGCTACACTGCTGCAAACTGCAGTACCCAGTCCAGCCAGCAGGTGGTTTTGTATTAGATGTGACTACACTACCTAATCAAAACAGAAGGCAGCAGTATTGAGATTCACCAGCAGGTGGCTCTGCTTTGCAAGAGCATGCAATACCTTGACCTGCCAACTGGTAGTACTGTACTGCTGCTGCAGTAGATAGTCACACTAACAAGTGGTGCACTACTGCAGTCATGTTCAGTGCATAACCCCATTGGCTAGACAGATTGTTTTGCAAGGGTCCATACTACTCACTCCCACCAACAGATGGTGCTGTATTGCTGCTGCTTGCAGTACCTGTTCACAGCAGAAAGCATCATTATTCTGGGTGTTTCTGCAATAACTATTCTCACCACTAGGTAGTACTGCATTGCAAGTGCCTACAGTACTTAGTCAAACCATAAGTTTGTACTGTACAGCAATTATCTGCAGTACCTTGTCACATCAGCAGGTGTCCCATGTGCCTACGCTTCCTAGTCCTATGCAAAGTTAGCATTGCACTGCAGCTACAGATCCTAGTCCAACAACTAGGTTGGAATGTACTTGCTTACAATGCTTAGTACCATAAGGCAGGTGACTCTGTAGTTCCTATAGTACCTAGTTCTGCCAGCAGCTGGCATTGTAATGTAAGCATCTGCAGTACCTATCCCCATGAGCAAGTGATGCTTTAATGGAAGCACCCGTAGTACCTAGTCCCATCTGTAGGTGGTACTACACTGCTAACACCTACAGTACCGATTACCACAAGCAGGTGCAGTTTACTGCAGTGTCTTGCAGTACTGCCCCCCCCCCCAGCATGTGGTGCTGTACTTTGGCCTGCTACAGTACATATTGCCACGAGCAGGAGGATTTCTGCTGCATTAGGCTTCAGTACCTAGTCCAAATCACACATGTCAACACCTTAGCACTGGCTGTAGGATGTATTCAACCTAGAAAGTTTTGCAGTACTTTAACCAGCTCTTGTCCCAAAGCCCACCAGCAGGTGGCTTTGTACAATGTTTCCTGCATTACTTAGTCTAATCAGCAGGGTACCCTGTGCAGTAACTACAGTTAATAGTCACACCAGCAGGTGGCATTGTCATGTAGCACCTCCAATATATAAACAGACCACCTGATGGACCTGAAATGCAGGAGCATAGATATCCTGGTCTCATCAACTGGTGGCACATTTATGTAGCACTTGCTGTATGTAGGCCAACCAGCTGATAACATTGTGTTGCCAGAGATGGTATTACATAGTCACATAAAGAGGTGGTGCTGTTTTGATGTCAATAGAAGACTGTGTTCACATCAGAAGGTAGCGCTGTTCTGGGGTTCCAGCTGTACATAGTCTCAGCAGACAATGCTCTATTGCATGTGCCTGTAGTACTTAGTTGCACTAGGAGATGGCATTGTACTGCAAGTCCCTGCATTACATAGTCCAACCAACAAAGGGGTGTACAGCAGCTGTATTGCCTAGTCAAAGCAGTACCCGGGGCTGAACTTGATGTGCCTGCTGTTCATAGTCCTACCAGAAGGAGGTGCTGCATCTTGCTACAGTCCCTAACCACAACAGCAGGTAGCACTACCTTCTGGAGTGAACAGGTACTGCAGGCACAAGCAACACAGCACCATCTCCTGGTAGGACTGAGCAGTGCAGGCACTTTAAAACAATGCCAACAGCTGGTGAGACTAGATACCGCAGCTACAGTTGCCTGCAGCATCTGTTTCCACCAGTATGTGATACTGCAATGGAGGAACATGCAGTACCAAGTGCCGTGGGAGGTGGCACTATATTGCAGGCATCTAATGTACCTATTACCACCAGCAAGCGTTATTCTACTAGAGACAGCGGTAGTACTAAGTCCCATCAGCATGTGGTGTTGTACTGCAGCTGGATGCAGGAGAATAACACTGCAGCTGGATACTTAGTCCCACCAGTAGGAGATTCTGTGCTACAGCATGCATCATTACATAGGACAGGCAGTATGTATCAGCATCATGTTGCTGGCTGTATGATTTATTTAGACTAGCAGGTAATACTGTAACTTAGCCAGCAACAGTATCAAGTCCCATCACCAGGCAGTGCTGCACTGTAGCCAACTACAGTATTCAGTTCTAACAGCAAGTGTCTATTGTGGGTGACTGCAGTACTTAGTCACACCAGAAGGTGGATCTTTACAAAGTTTCCTGCATTAGCTTGTCTAACCAGCACAGGATGATGTACAGCAGCATCAGTACATAATCACACCAGCAGGACAGTCTATGCTGTAGCAGGCTTCAGTACCTATTCCAAACAGCAGGTATCAATATCTTGCTGCACTCTCTAAGACCTTTCCAGACTAGCAGGCAGTTCTTTACTCCAGCCAGCTGCAGCACTAGTCCCAACAGCAGGTGTTACTACATTGCACCCAAATGCAGCCAAATGCAGTACCTAGCCCTGCCAGCAGGTGACTCTGTATTACAGGTCATTGCAGTACCTAGTCACAACAAAAGGTGGCTCCATGCAAATGTTTCTGCATTACCTTGTCCAAATAGTAGGGTATGCTGGACAGCAGTGCAGTAAAAAGTCACACCAGCAGGTGGTACAGATAGGTCTGAATCCTTAAAGGTAAAACACAGCAGTGTGCTGAACAAGTAATAAATGGTACCATCTTCTCCAAGCAGAGTTATATAATGAATCTGCTACCTGAAAGAATCAGCTCTAACTTCACTTCCCACTTCCTCCTGTCGCCCCAGGAAATCCCTATAAACATAACCCCCCAACTATTTATTTATTTATTTATTTATTGACATTTGTTAACCGGGTTTGTCCAACTGGGCTTGTGGCCCATTTTCAGTGGAGACTCGAGGAGAAAAGCTCCAGTAGTACATTTTAAAACAAGTACAATTTTAAACAATATTGATATAATAGCAATTATAGCAAAACATTTCACATATGCTTTTTATAGATTAGTACTAGGCTAACTACCCTTGTGGGCCTTTCCAAACCTAGCCAATTACCCCATGTGAGAATCAAACACTGCATCTTATGCCTGTAAGGTAAACACCTTAACCATTATGCCATCCTCCCACCCTAAAATTCCATTGAAGTTCCCTGACTGGGAATCAAACCCAGGCTGTGGTGGTGAGAGTGCCAAATCCTAACCACTAGACTGACATGAATAAAGTTAAAGTTGCATTAAAAAGAAGCTAAGTAACAATTTTACATTGATATAATTCAATAGGTCAACAATAAACATTTTTTTGTTTGTATAAAATTATGCAAATGCATAGTAGACACATTAGAGAGAGAGGTGTAATGAGGTACTAAGTATGATCCTTTTGAGGGTAATAAAGGGAAGGAAGACTAGGTAGGGTCATGGCAAGGGCATGTTCTGGAATTGAGAAAATAAGCTTTTAGTTCATTTTTAATGTGTGAGGTGTGGGAGACTGAACTTAAGTCAAGTGGAAGTTTGTTCCAATCATGGGCAAGGGAGTGTTTGTAGAGTAGTTTGCCTACTGACCTTTTTGGGTGGTAGATATCAAGTAATTGTTGGTTAGAAGTATGGAGGATCCGGGATGGGATGTAGCTGGAGACTAAGGAAGATATAGATGGACAGAAGGAGGGTTTATACAGAATAGAGTATAGAATATGAAATTGATAAGATAGCAGAAATTGGGGAAGTTCAAGCCATTGAAGATAGTTTAAAGAAATGCAGTGGTGTGAGTTGTATGGGGAGTTAGTAATGAATCTGGCTATTTTATGGTAAGTCTGTTGGAGTTTGTTTAGAGTGGAGGCCTGGATATTGGTAAGAACTGGGGCAGCATATAAGAGGGAGGGGAGGAGGAGTGCCTGGCCCAGGGTAAGTCTAGATTCAGGGGTTAGGAATTATTTGTTCCGATATAGCAGACCTAGTTTTTGGTTTGTTTTTTTTATACATTGGAGTATGTGTAGGTTGAACTTGAGTTTGTCATCAATAATGACCCCTAGGAGTTTTGTGTGGGTGTCAGGTTGGATAGTTGTATTGTTAGAAGATGTAATAAAAAAGGAGGTTTTGTGATGAGAAAGAGAATGGGGAAGGAAAAGTAAAAGTTTGGTCTTTTTGGGATTTAGGATCAATAGGTTGTGAAAGAGCCATTGTTCAGTGGATAGTAGGGCCTGTTTGGTCAGGGAGTGTAGTTCAGGAATGTCGTTGGCATACTGAATAAGGAAGGATTCTTTGCATGAGGTGTAAAGATCATTGGTGAAGATGTTAAACAAAAGGGGTCCTAAGATGGAGCCTTGGGGGAAACCAGTGGAGATGGGAAGGAAAGGTGAGGAGGATGAGAGCCATTTGACAGATTGTTCCCTGCCAGATAGGTAACTATTAAACCAGGCAAGTGCGGAGGGGGATAGGTGGAGATTTGCAAGTTTGGATAGTAGTAGAGGATGAGAGGCAGTATCAAAGGCTTTGGAGAGATCTAGGAAGAGACAGGAAATTTGTTTTTTGTTGACTAGGGCCTCTGCAATGATATGAGTGAAGGAGAGGAGGGCAGTGGTGGTGCTGTGCTGAGGACGAACTCCATGTTGGGTAGGGGTAAGTAATTGGTGTGTGAGGAGGTGATTGAGAAGCTGTGAGTGAATGCATTTTTCTAATATTTTGGAGAGGGGGGACAGAATGGCAATGGGTCGGTAGTTTGAGGGGTCAGTGGAGTTTCCACCTTTATGAAGAGGGATAGTGAAGAAAGATTTCCAAAGGGTGGGGACAGTTGATTCCAGAATAGATTGATTAATTAGTATAGATATAGGATAGGCAATTGAGTCAGCAGCAAGTTTGAGGAATGTAGGAGATAGATTGAGAGTGGAAGTAGAGCAAGGTTTTAGATTGTGTAGTAGAGATTTGATGTAAGTAATGGGAACTGGCTCAAAAGAAAACAAAGTTGTGTTAGTGGGACTTGGAGAGGTGGGTGTCGAAGTAGAGTTTGGCTTAGAGGTTACCAGATTTTGGATGGAAGATATAAAGTGGTTATTCAGGAGGGTAGCTGTTTCCTTAGAGGAAGAGTTAGGGTATGGGGAGGGATTAGAGGGCTTTCCAGGATAGAGGATGTTGTTGAGAGTTGACCAAAATTTTCGAGGATTGGATTTGTTGTTAAGCTGAGCAGAGCTATAGTATAAATTTTTGTCATTAGTTGAATGTTTATTTGCAAGGTTCCTCAGTTGTCAGTATTTTTGAAGAAATGGTGGTTGTTTAGTTTTAGTCCAGGTTTTCCAAGCACAATCTCTTTGTTTCATAAGGGACCTAGTCTCTATGGAGAGCCAGGGAGCATGGTTTGATTTTACTCTGATCTTCCTAGAGGGAGCTAAGGAGTTTAGAGTATTCATGAAGATGCTATTGAAAGTGCTTACAGCATCGTTTAGGGGGAGGTGTTTTAGGATGGACCAATCTATGTTGTGGAGAATGGAGTTAAATAGGGATGAATTGAAAGTTTTCGACAGTTTTTGATAAGGTGGGGTTTAGGAATACGGGAGTAGTTTCTTAAGATGGTGGTAGGGAGATGATCACTGAGGGAGTCAGGTAAGGTGGTGGGAGTGTGGTATTGGTGGGGGGAATTGGTAAGGATCCAGTCTATGATGGAGCTGGAAGTGGAATTTTTATGGAAGTGAGTGGGAGATGTTATACGTTGGTGGAAGCCATGTAGGTGGATACTGAGTTGGGGGGAGTCAGTTGTGAGTTTGGACCAATCAATGTTGACATCAACAAGGATAAGTGTCTCATATGGTATGTTGTGGGAGAACAAGGATAGGATGTTTTCAAGAATGGGCAGATTGTTACCAGGAGGAAGGTAGATAGAGGCAATTGCAAGATTTTTGTGGGGATTCAGATGGCAGTTAAGGATGATGATATCAGCTGGGAGGAAGTCAGGAAATGGGGAAGGGTATGGTGAGAGGTTAAGAATGTTTGAGTAGAGGATGGCCACACCACCACCTTTTTTACAGGTCTATAAGATCGGAAGATATTATAACCTGGTGGGAGTATTTCACTATTTGAGATTTGTGGCTTGAGCCATGTTTCAGATAGGGAGAGAATGTGAGGGGTATTGAGAGCTATCCATGAGTGCAGATCAGTGACTTTATTTGCTAGAGTCTGAATATTCAACGAGTAAATAATTAAGTATTTGGATGGAGATTAGTGTTGTGAGTGAGGTTGGTGACTGTTAGAGGAGTAAGATGGGGGCAGTGTGGAGGCAATTTTGGGGAGAGAAGAGGGGCCAGGGTTGGGATGGATAACTCGAGAACAAAGTAGGTTTTTAGTGAGGAGAGAGTGTGTAGTAGATGCTAGATGGAGTTTGTATAGTTTTGACTTAGAAGATTTAAAAAAACTTTATTATGGATAGTCTATATAGACTTGAGGTAGAGGTAGTAAAGAGATTAGGGGAAATAGTAAACTATGAAGTAGTTGGATATAGGCTGTATGAGTGAGAAGTTGGTGAACATAGGAGTGGGTCAGAGAGATTAGAGTGGTAAGAGGTGGATATAGAGAGAATAAAGAGTAGTGTAGAAGATACTGGAAAATAATAGAATTTGGGATAAAATATGGTCAGATAGAGTAGGTAGAGAGACAGTGGTATAGAGGAAGTGGTGTTGACAAGATTGACAGATTAGTAAGGTGGTTGTGGCAATAGGCAGGAAGTGGAATTGTAGTGGCTAGTGGGACAGGAAGGGGAGGGATAGTTGGTTATAAAGGTAATTGTAATGGGGTGGGTGGGAATGGGGTAGGGGAGTGAAGTGAGCCCGAGCATAGTGAGGGCGAACAGAGCGGGGCTAGCACCCTGGTCAAGATGAAGTCATAGAAACAATCAGAAAAAGATAATGAAAAACTGGCTTGAGAGACAAGGATATAAAGTTTCTAAAGGTATAGTCACCAGAAATAAAATAAAAAAAGAAATAAAATATGAGCAGAAGTAAGCTTACAAAAGGACACTGGCCTCAAGCTACACAAGTAGATTTACTTGAAGCAAACCCAGTGCTGTATGGTTAAACTAAGCTACAATAGAGAGGGGCTTTGGAAGGGAGAGACAGGTATTACTAGCAGCTAAAAGCAGGGCAAAAAATAAAAAAAAACATTAATATGTAAGAGTCTGAAGACAGTACACTAGGGCAGGTGCACTAAGAAAGGCAATTATGAGTGAGGCTAGAAATGAATTCAGGGAAGGGTAATGTGCAGAACAGTAAAATATACACAGAAACAGTATGAGGATAGTGGGTAACCAAAGAGAAAGGATAGGAGCTGCTGGCGTCTGCTTTTCATGGCGACTAGCAAAACAAAAACACTGTAAATTCTTGTGCTTATAAGGTCTAGCATTAATTAAAATATTAGCTTATGCAGTAGTTATTTACTGGGACACATACCTCAGTGATATTATTTAAAGCTTAAAATGGTGGCTTCTTGACCGATAGTTAGAGTTGCAGGGTATCTGTTAAGGTCCACAAACCTGTGTTGCCTGTACTGTGGCAGGGAAAAAAAAAACACAGGGAAAAATCCACTAGGGCTATAAAAACAGAGAGGAGGGAGATTAGTTATGAGCAAGTAATTCAGGAAAACAGCCAGAGACAAAAATACCATGGGTAGAGAGAAAAAAAGTAATACAGGTAGGCAGAGACAGTGTACTTAGCATTAATTTCCATTGTATGAGTGTCTTACACACATAGCCAGCTAAGAACACAGCAGTGTTTACACCTATGCATAAAGTAATGCAGAACAGCAGTAGTTAACAACAGCACAGTGTAGACATACACAAGGCAATAATTCACAAAGCAGGAAAACAGAAATCCAGGATTCTGAGGATAACAACAATTGGTACACTTTCAGGCAATAATTCTTCCTTTTACTTTAGTACTACACCAATAAATTAAAGTGAAAATAGTACAGACACATCTAAAAGTGAAGTTAAGGTGCTGTTGCTCCTTGCAATAAGAAACTTAGTTGGTAAATATTCACATTTACAGTTTTCTTTCATTAAAAAACAAGAAATAAGATGAGTACAATTCAAACGCTAAGCTACCCATGATCATAAGGTGCTGGAACTCCTCGTGACAGGGAAAATAGACTTTAAATATTTACAAAATTAGAGTCGCGAGAAAAAGTACACCAGAGACTACATATGCAAGCAATATTCATCTCAATATAATCACAAAATACTATATGACTAAAAGCAGACAAAGCAACATAATAATCACCAAATATTGTAAGATTTAAAGCAGTTAAGGCAACAGAAAAGACATCACAAAACAGTTAATGCCAAAGAATCAAAATTTTACCTTACACAGAGCAGCAGATGCTCAACAGCATGAAGGGGAAAGAAGGTTTCAAAATGGCTCCTGCTATTGTGAGGCACCTATGAAGACTAGGAAGAGGAAGTGAGGTGAGGGGGAGAGGTAATCACAAATACCTGGTTGGGCTAGCACCCTGGTCAAGATGAAGTCATAGAAACAATCAGAAAAAGATAGTGAAACCGTAGCTTGAGAGACAAGGATATAAAGTTTCTAAAGGTATAGTCACCAGAAATAAAATAAAAAGAAATAAAATATGAGCAGAAGTAAGCTTATAAAATGACAATGGCCTCAAGCTACACAAGTAGATTTACTTGAAGCAAACCCAGTGCTGTATGGTTAAAATAAGCTACAATAGAGAGGGGCTTTGGAGGGGAGAGAGGTATTACTAGCAGCTAAAAGCAGGGCAAAAAATTAAAAAAAACTTAATATGTAACAATCTGAAGACAGTAAAATAGGGCAGGTGCACTAGGAAAGGCAATTATGAGTGAGGCTAAAAATGAATTCAGGGAAGGATAAAGTACAGAACAGGAGAATATACACAGAAACAGTATGAGGATAGTTGGTAACTAAAGAGAAAGGATAGGAGTTGCTGGCATCTGCTTTTCATGGCGAATAGCAAAAAAAAAAAAAAAAAACTGTAAATTCTTGTTGAGCTTATAAAGTCTAGCATTAATTAAAAGATTAGCTTATGTAGTAGTTATTCACTGGGACACATACTTCAGTGGTATTATTTTAAGCTTAAAATGGTGGCTACTGGACTGATATTTAGAGTTGCAGGGTATCTGTTAAGGTCCTCAAACCTGTGTTGCCTGTACTGTGGCCAGGAGAAAACCCCAGGGAAAAATCCACTAGGGCTATAAAAACAGAGAGGAGGGAGATTAGTTATGAGCAAGTAATTCAGGAAAACAGCGAGAGACAAAAATACCATGGGTAGAGAGAAAAAAAGTAATACAGGTAGGCAGAGACAGTATACCTATAATTAATTTCCATTGTATGAGTGTCTTACACACATAGCTAGCTAAGAACACAGCAGTGTTTACACCTATGCATAAAGTAATGCAGAACAACAGTAGTTAACAACAGCAGTGTAGACATACACAAGGCAATAATTCACAAAGCAGGAAAACAGAAATCCAGGATACTGAGGATAACAACAATTGGTACATCTTCAGGCAATAGTTCTTCCTTTTATTTTAGTACTACACCAAGAAATTACAGTGAAAATACTACATATACATCTAAATGTAAAGTTAAGGAGCTGTTGCTCCTTGCAACAAGAAACTTAGTTGGCAAATATTCACATTTACAGTTTTCTTTCATTAAAAAACAAGAAATATGATGAGTACAATTCAAATGCTAAGCTAACCATGATCGTAAGGTGCTGGAGCTCCTTGCGACAGGGAAAATCGACTTTACATATTCACAAAACTAAAATCGCAAGAAAAAGTACACCAGAGACTGCATATGCAAGTAATATTCATCTCAATATAATCACAAAATACTATATGACCTAAAGCAGATAAAGCAACAGAATAATCACCAAATATTGTAATATTTAAAACAGTTAAGGCAGCAGAAAATATATCAAAAAACAGTTAATGCCAAAGAATCAAAATTTTACCTTACACTGAGCAGCAGATGCTCAGCAGCATGAAGGGGAAATAAGTTTTCAAAATGGCTCCTGCTGTTGTGAGGCACCTATGAAGACTAGGAAGAGGAAGTGAGGTGAGCGGGAGAGTAAATGAGTAATACTGGGCTGGGCTAGCACCCTGGTCAAGATGAAGTCATAGAAACAATCAGAAAAAGATAGTGAAACACTGGCTTGAGGACAAGGATATAACATTTCTAAAGGTATATTCACCAGAAATAAAATAAAAAGAAATAAAATATGAGCAGAAGTAAGCTTACAAAAGGACACTGGCCTCAAGCTACACAAGTAGATTTACTTGAAGCAAACCCAGTGCAGTATGGTTAAAATAAGCTACAATAGACAGGGACTTTGGAGGGGAGAGAGAAGTATTACTAGCAGCTAAAAGCAGGGCAAAAAATAAAAAAAAACATTAATATGTAACAGTCTGAAGACAGTAAAATAGGGCAGGTGCACTAGGAAAAGCAACTATGAGTGAGGCTAGAAATGAATTCAGGGAAGGGTAAAGTACAGAACAGGAGAATATACACAGAAACAGTATAAGGATAGTGGGTAACCAAAGAGAAAGGATAGAAGCTGCTGGCGTTTGCTTTTCGTGGAGACTAGCAAAAAAAAAAACTCTGTAAATTCTTGTTGTGCTTATAAAGTCTAGCATTAATTAAAAGATTAGCTTATGTTGTAGTTATTTACTGGGACACATACTTCAATGGTATTATTTTAAGCTTAAAATGGTGGCTTCCGGACTGATAGCTAGAGTTGCAGGGTATCTATTCAGTTCCTCAAACGTGTGTTGCCTGTACTGTGGCCAGGAGAAAACCACAGGGAAAAATCCACTAGGGCTATAAAAGCAGAGAGGAGGGAGATTAGTTATGAGCATGTAATTCAGGAAAAGAGCGAGAAACAAAAATACCATGGGTAGAGAGAAAAAAAGTAATACAGGTAGGCAGAGACAGTATACCTAGTAGTAATTTCCATTGTATGAGTGTCTTACACACATAGCTAGCTAAGAAGACAGCACTGTTTACACCTATGCATAAAGTAATGCAGAACAACAGTAGTTAACAACAGCACAGTGTAGACATACACAAGGCAATAATTCACAACGCAGGGAAACAGAAATTCAGGATACTGAGGACAACAACTGGTACACTTTCAGGCAATAGATCTTCCTTTTATTTTAGTACTACACCAAGAAATGACAGTGAAAATACTACAGATACATCTAAATGTGAAGTTAAGGAGCTGTTTCTCCTTGCAACAAGAAACTTAGTTGGTAAATATTCACATTTACAGTATTCTTTCATTAAAAACAAGAAATAAGATGAGTACAATTCAAACGCTAAGCTACCCATGATCATAAGGTGCTGGAGCTCCTTGCGACAGTGAAAATAGACTTTAAATATTCACAAAACTAGCGTGACGAGAAAAAGTGCACCAGAGACTGCATATGCAGGCAATATTCACCTCAATATAATCACAAAATACTATATGACCTAAAGCAGATAAAGCAACAGAATAATAACCAAATATTGTAAGATTTAAAGGAGTTAAGGCAACAGAAAATACATCACAAAACAGTTAATGCCAAAGAATCAAAATTTCACCTTACACAGAGCAGCAGATGCTCAGCCGCATGAAGGGGAAAGAAGGTTTCAGAATGGCTCCTGCTGTTGTGAGGCACCTAGGAAGACTAGGAAGAAGTGAGGTGAGGGGGAGAGGTAATGACTAATACTGGGCTGGACTATCACCCTGGTCAAAATGAAGTCATAGAAACCATCAGAAAAAGATAGTGAAACACTAGCTTGAGAGACAAGGATATAACATTTCTAAAGGTATAGTCACCAGAAATAAAATAAAAAGAAATAAAATATGAGCAGAAGTAAGCTTACAAAAGGACACTGGCCTCAAGCTACACAAGTAGATTTACTTGAAGCAAAACCAGTGCTGTATGGTTAAATAAGTTACAATAGAGAGGGGCTTTGGAGAGGGAGAGAGAGGTATTACTAGCAGCTAAAAGCAGGGCAAAAAATAAAAAAAACATTAATATGTAAGAGTCTGAAGACAGTAAAATAGGGCAGGTGCACTAGGAAAGGCAATTATGAGTGAGGCTAGAATTGAATTCATCGAAGGGTAAAGTACAGAACAGGAGTATATACACAGAAACAGTATGAGGATAGTGGGTAACCAAAGAGCAAATATAGGAGCTGCTGGCATCTGCTTTTCATGGCGACTAGCAAAAAAAAAAACACTGTAAATTATTGTTGCGCTTATAAAGTCTAGCATTAATTAAAAGATTCAGTAGCAGTTCAGTTCAATTGTCAGGGAGGAGGTCATGGCAACAATTGCTAAGGCCAAAACAGCTTTATAGGGTCCAGAAAATATCCTGGGTTGCCTCATAAATAATTGACACCTGTCCCAACATGCCCACTTGAGTCATTTTACAACTACAACCTCAAAATGGGCTAAATACAACATGAATGGTGGATTACAATTTCTAGCCCTCTTCAAAAGGGTGTAGCATCAACTGACCCTTAGTCTGACATATCTAATTTGCAAAGCCATGGAATGATTTATCATACAAATGATCAACAAACACCTTGGCAAACCACAGTCACAGTATCCATCACAGTTTGGTTTTGTGAATGTAAGATCATACCTACTTAACTGGTAGACTTCTTTGAGAGGGTCACAAAAACAAAGGATTAGGGGGAAGCAGTGCATACCACCACTAAGTTGTTGTTGACAAACTCAATGAACTAGGCATAAATCCTTACATAGCTCACTGGACTGCCAGTTGTTTCACAGATAGGAACCAAAAAGTCATGATTGATGAGACCACTTCCACCAAGAGTCTAGCCATCAAAGGAATATCTTAGAGCTCAGTGCCAGGCCTGCTCCTGTTTAGCATCTATTTTACAAACGTAAATGTTATTGTCAAAAACCTCCACCTCACCAAGTTTGCAGATGACTGCAAATTGTGTGCTATCATAGATTATGCCATGGCACTACCATCCTGTAGAATGGTCTAATGCAGACACTTCATTGCTGACAAATTCACAGATTAAAACTCAATGCCAAGAAGTGCATTATAGAGTTTTTTGGAAAAAGTCCACCCAGATTAATTACTTCAACAATAAGCCACTCCTAATAGTTGACCCAGTCATTAGGCATCTGGGAACATGAGTAAATAGTAATCTGGACTTTGACAGCACACAGCAAAGGTAGTAAGAAAATCATTCTATGTCTCCTAACTTATTAGTAAGGCTATGACATCAAGGTTAAGGAAGTTATAGCACCCCTTTACTTGGCCCTTATCATACACATCATTGAGTACAATGCCCTCTTTGGCATGTATCTGATCAGGCATATGCAACAGTTGGAATGTCCGCAGAAGTTCTTTACTAAGAGAATCAAATGTATTAACTCATTGTCTTGTGCAGATCCCCTTAAAGCCATATCTCTATACTCAGTCTCCTGCAGGTTATTGATAGGTGATCTATGCCTGGCTCATAAGGTACCCTCAGATTGAGACCTAATGGACATTTTGCACACCTTCAAAATGAATAGCAGTTGAAACATTAGATCCATGGATTTTAATTTGCTGGCAATATAAATAGAACATGTTGCTGAGACAGATATGTGTCTCCAAGGATCCCCACAGTCTGAAATAGGCTCCGTATCCATATGAAGCAGAGTCCATTCCTAATCCTATACAAAAGTAACCTAGACCATTGAATGGGAAATTGAAAACTCACCTCAGTCTGGCTCCCATATCTTTCATACACAGAACCTTAAAGGAAATATTCTCTGACAGTGCAAGACAGCAGGGTAGTCTTAGGCCATGGTCAGATAGTGGTAGCCCATTCCCAGATTGGTCCCATATCTCAGACAGAAAGAGATGAAAACTAAATATTCCCTAACATGCCACTACTAAACCTTTAGCAGCCTTCTAACATACTCCTCCAAATGGACATCTGTGTTATTTGGGAACAGAATTTGTTTGGGTTGTACACTAGGCTTATAAAGGGAGCAGTGGTCATTAGCCTAGTATATACCTCTGAAGCCATGTAGGCACCTGCAGTGCCTGGACACACCAGTTGCTAGCCCAAAAAGTAGATGCATGCAATCATCAGTCCAACCAACTGCTGACACTGCATTACAGCTGCAATATCCACTCCCAACAGCAGGTGGTGCTGTACTGTAGACACTGGCAGTACCTAGTCCCACAAGCTGGTGATGTTGTCTTACAGGTGTCTGTTCTACTCAGCCCCAATAGCAGATGTTGCTGTATTGATGTTTCCTGCGGTACCTGTCTACATCAGAATGTAGCACTCTACTGGAGGTTTCTGGAATACCTAGTCTCACCAACAGGCTGTGCTGTATTGCACATACCTGCAGTACATAGCCACAACAGAAGTGGGTACTTTACTCCAAGTGCCTCAGTTATATAAATTCACACAAGCAGGGTGATGTGTTCAGAAACTCCAGTACTTAGTCACATGAGCAGGTGACACTATGCAGCAAGCACCTGCACTCCCCAGTCACTCAAGCAGGTAATACTGAATTTGAAGAGCCTGTAGTTTCTAGTACTACCAGAAGATGGTGTTGTACTCCATCTGCAATGTCTAGTCCCAGGTAGCACTGTATTCAGGTAGCTCTATATTACAAGATTCTGCAGTAACAAGTTTCACCAGAAGGTGGTACTAGAGTGCAGATGCCTGCAATACCTAGTCCCACCAGCATATGGCACTGTTATGTAAGCATCTGCTGCATTTCTTTCCATAATCAAGTCATGATTTAAAGGCACCTACAGTACTTAGTGCCACCAGCAGTTGGCTGTATATTGATGGCATCCACAGTGGCTATTACTTGCAGCAGATGGCATTTTATTGCAGCAATGAGTCCTACCACCATGCAATGCTATAGAGCAGCTGGCTTCAGTACCAAGTCCCACTAGTAGGATGCTCTGTGATGCATCAGGCTTATGTACTTTGGCAAAAAGCATGTGGCAGCATCTTGTGCTGGCTGTAGGACCGATTCACTCTAGCAGTTAGTACTGAACTCCAGCTGGCAACAGAACCTAGTCTACCCTACAGTTGGGACTACACTATAGATGACTGCAGTACTTATTCCCAAAAAGATGTGCTAGTGAACTGCAGGCACATGCAGTAAGTGGTACTATCAGCAGGTGTCACTGTTGCATAGGTACAAGCAATATCATATACAACCAACAGGTGATGCCATACTACAGTCTTATGCAGCGCCTAACCCACCAGTAGCAGGCACTGTATTACAAACAGATGTATTACCTAGTCCACCAGAAGGGATGCGTTAATTGAGACACCTGAACTGTCAAGCCCCACTAGCAAGTGTCAATATGGTTAGATCTTATAGCACCTATTACCACCAGCAGGTGATTGTTTTTACTGAAGCCAGCTGCAGTACTTAATCCCACCAGCTAGCAGCATTATTTTTCTGCAAGAAGCAGTCCATAGTCAAACCAACAGGTTGCACTGCACTGCTATAAACCAGCTGAAGTGCCAAGTCATGCCATCAGGTGGAATTTTACTGCAGCTGGCTGTACTATCTAATCCCTGCAACAGGTGGTGCTATACTGCACCCATGGGCAGTACATAGGATCAGCAGCAGCGGGAGCTGTTTGCGTGTGCTTGCAGTAGCATGTCCAAGCAGCAGGTGGCACTTTACTGCAGTTAATCCAGAAGCTAGTACAGCCCGCATGAAGTGTTGTATTGCAGGCACCAGCAGTGCCTATTCCCACCATCAGATGCAGCTATACTGCTTCCGGCACCTAGTTCCACCAAGAGGTGGGACATTACTGCAGCAGTCTTCTATAGATTGCCCTATCTACAGGTGGTGCTGTAGTGCAGCCAATTGCCGAGTCTAATGCCATCAGCAGGTGGGAATTCGCAGTACCTAGTATAGCCATCTGCTTGTTGTGTGTTGCAGCCAGATGCAGAGCTTATTCAGCCAGCATGTTGATCAGTATTGCTGCCAGCCACATTTCATTGTCTAGCTTGTAGACAGTGCTGTGCTACAGCTGACTTCAGTACTATGGACAATCTGCAGGTGGCATTGTACTGCAGAAAGCTATGGTTACAATCAATCAGTAAACGACCCTGCAGTGCACCCAGCAGCAGTACTCAGTCCTTCAAGCAGATGATGCTGGATTGTAGCTGCCTGCAGTTCCTAGTCACACCAGCATGTGGTGCTGAATTGCATACAGGTGCCTACAGCTCATGGGCAATGCAACAGGTGGAGCTGCACTGCAGCTGCAGTACTCAGTCCCACCGACAGGTGGCACTCTGTGGCAGGATCTTGCAGTAGCTGTCCAAACTGCAGGTGACACTTTATAGTGGGAGGAGCTACTCACACCAGAAAGTGACACTTTACTGCCATTACTTTGCGATACCTTATCCCAACAAGAGGTGGTACTATACTGGAGGTGCCTGCACTACCTAGTCCCACCAGCTGGTGATGTTATGTTGTAGGTACATGTACTACTCTGTCCCAACAGCAGTTTTCACTGTATTGCTAGTGCCTGCAGTACCTGTTAACACCACAAGATAGTGCTGCACTGTGGTATTTTGCAGCAGCAGTTGATGCTATATCACACATGCCTACAGTACTTTGTCTCTTCAAAAGGTGGTACTGTATTGCACGGGTTCCACTTCATAACGTCGAAAGCTAATAACATTGAATTTCAAAACAGCGAGACCATATGATCGAAAATTCAAAACATCTAAAACTCATAACATCGAATCTCACAACATCAAAAACTACAAATCAAATATAAACAACATCCCACACACCTTTTACTACATGTCTGCAGGGGGGCAAGCCCCTCTGCACCCCCTAAGTGGGGGGCTCTGCCCCCCACACCCCCTGTAAATTAAATATACCAACTCCGAGATCGCACTACAGTGGGAAAAAGTTAATTTCCTAACCCCACTATATCATGATCAGCATAAAGAATGCACACATAATGTCTAAATCACTACCTGTATGGCCTAAACGCACATACAGGGGTGGCATAATAAACACTATATACAGATTAACAGAATAAACTATAACATTTACATGTTTGATGATGCACTACTCAATTTTATACATTTTCGATGTTGTGAGATTCGATGTTATGACTTTTAGATGTTTTGAATTTTCAATCATATGATCTCTCTGTTTTGAAATTCAATGTTATGAGCTTTCAACGTTAATGAAGTGAAACCATTGCAGGTGCCTGCATTATGTAGTTGCATGAGCAGGGGATGGTTTAGAGCAGCTGCAGTACATAGCCTCATCAGCAAGTTGCATTGTACAGCAGGCTACTGCAGTACCTAACTACATCAGCAGGTGGTGCTGAATTGGAGGTGTCTGGATGATCTAATCTAACCAGCATGTGGTACTACACTGCCACTAGAACACCTACTCCCACCGGCTGATAGCACAGTACTGCAGAAGCCTGCTGTACCTAATCTCACTGGCAGGTAGTGCTGTGTTGCAGGTGCCTGTAGTACCTGGTCTGAACATCAGATAGCTCTGTATTACATGTTCTTGCAATACTAATATCATCAGAAGGTGGTGCTGTTATGCAGGAGTACTGTAGTAACTGGTCCAACCAACACCTACCATGTAATGCAAGCATCTGCAGTAACTTACCCTACCAACAAGTGATCCTTTAATGGAGGAATCCACTGTAAGTAGACCCATCAGCAGTTGGCACAATATGTAGGCACCTAAAGTACATATAGCTACCAGCAGGTACCATTTTACTGCAGCCATCTACAATACCAAGTTCAAGCAGCATGTGGTGCTGTACTGCAGCTGGCTACAGTACATAACCATACCAGCAGGTGGCTCTGAACTGCTAAAGGCTTCATTATCTATTCCAAACTGTAGGTGCCAAAAATTTTCTACAGGATGTAAGACCTATACAAACTAGCAGGTAGTGTTGTACCAGCATGTGGCACTGTACTGTAGCGAGCTGCAGTGCTTATTCCCATCCTGAGGTGGCAATTTATTGCAGGCATGTCCAGTCACTAGTACTACCAGTAGGTGTCACTGTTGAATAGACCCCAAAATACCTTAACTCACTAGCAGGTTTTGCCATACTACAGAGTGATGCAGTACCTAATGGACCAGCAGCTTGCACTGTATTGCAAACACCTGCAATTTCTACTCACACTATAAAGTTATGCTTTAGTTGTGGCACGTGCAGTATCTAGTCCCACCATCAGGTGGCACTATATTGCAGGATTCTGCAGGACCTATTTCCAGCAGCAGGTACTATTTTACTGCAGCAGCTATATTCATCAGGTGCTGGTGAAACTTTTCACCACCTCCTAATGAAACTGGCTGCATTACCTAATAACACCAGTAGACGGAGCTTAACTGCACCAAAATGAAGTGCTTAGTATCAGCATAAATGGAGGTTTTTGCAGATGTCTGCAGTAGTTTGTTCTCCCTCTAAGTGTCACTGCACTACAGATGAATGCAGTACCTAGTCCAGCCAGCAAGATGTGTTGTACTGCCAGCACCATCAATACAAATTCCTACTAGCAGGTGGAGATCTACTACAGGTACTTGAAGTACTTAGATCTACTATCATGACACTGTTTTGCAGGTACCTGCTGTACTTTGTTCCACCACCAGGTGACACTGTACCACAGAGATTTGCAGTATCTTGTCCTACCAGCAAGTGGTGTACTGCAGCCAATTGGAGAACTTATTCCTACCAGTAGGTGACAACTTACAGAAGCTGGATGCAATACCTACTCCAAAGAGGTGGTGGTGTATGCTGTAGCCAGGTGGAGAATCTAACCCAAACAGGAGGTTGGCCTGTACTGCAGCCAGCCACAGTTTGTACTCCAGTTTGTAGTTCAGCTAGCAGTAAGTGTTGCACTACAGCCAACTGCAGTAGCATGCTCAACACGCAGATGGCATTGCACTGCAGCAGGTTCAAATAAACAGTCCCTCTGGTAGGTGGCACTGCACTGCAGCTAGCTGCAGTACTTGATCACACTAGCAGGTGGTGCTGAATTGCAAGAGCCTGCAGTACCTAGTCACAACAGCAGGACACAATGTACTGCAGATGTATGCAATATCTTGTCTCTTCAGCATGTGACACTGTATGGATGTTTCAAAACCTAGTATATCAAGTTGGTGGCACAGTTCTGCAGCTGTTGGCAGTCCTTAGTCTTGCTAGAAGGGGATGCTGTACTGCAGTTGTCTGCAGTGGTTAGTCACACCAGAAGGTAACAATATATTCAGGTGCTTGCAATATGTTTTCCCACCAAGTGGCACAATTCTGCATCTTGAGATGGTGTTGCACTGCAGGTACTGGCAGTACCTCAACTTACCAGCAGTTGCTTTTTTAATATAACTGGCAGTAAAACCTATTCTCTTCAGCAGGTAGTGGTGCAGGTCAGATGACTGCAGTACAAAGTCATAACAACAGCTGATACAGTACTACATCAGACTACATAACCTAGTCCAACCAGTAGGTGTAGCTGTATTGACATTTTCTGAAGTACCTAATCACACTACAACATGGTGTCCTGCAAGTGTGTGCATAATCAAGTCCCTCTAGCAGAGTATGCTGTACAGTAGATGCAGTATGCAGTCACACTAGCAATGTGCGCTTACAGTACCTAGTCACACCAACCAATGGCATTGAGTTGAAGCTTCGTGTCCTACCAACAGGTTGTGCTGCATTGCAATACAGTACCTGATCTCACCTGCAGGTGGCACTGCCCTGCAAGCGCCTGTAGTACATACTCCCATCACTACTTAGCTTTGTGTTCTAGATCCCTGATCTATCTAGTCCCACCAGCAGGAGGCTTTGTATTACATTTGCCATTAGTACCTGATCACAACAGAAGGTGGTGCTATAGTGCAGCTGCCTGCAATACCTCGTCCTTAGCAGATGGCATTTTAATGTAACCATTACCTAGTCTCTCCCGGAGGCGGTGGTGTATTGCAAGTGTCTGCAGTACATTGTTACACCACCAGGTGGAACAGCCCAGCAGCTGGAAGCAAAACTCGTAGTACCTAATCATATCACAATGTGACACCATACTAAAGATGTATGAATTATGTAGTCCCACCAGCAGGGAGTGTTGTACAGCAGTATCAGTAGCTTGTCACAAAGGCATGTAGTGCTGCACTGCACTGAAGGTGCTTGCAGTACCTAGTCATGCCAGCAGGTGGCACTGAATTGCTGGTGCCTGCAAATATTTTGGCAGTTTGTTGCAGGTGCTTCTATTACCTAGTACAAAGAGCATGCTGTGCTGGACACCAGCTGCAGTATCTGGTCCCACTAGCACTGTACTGGAGCTGCCTACAGTTACTTTTAATACAACTGGTGTACTCTACTGTGTGGTCCTGTAGTACCTAGTCCTACCAGCATGTGAGACTATACAGAAGCAACAGTACTTAGACACACCAGTAGGTGGCACATAGTGGCATGGCTGTAACATCTGGTCCAAACAGCACATTGCATTGCACTGCAGTCAACTGCAGTACCCAATCCCAACAGGAGGGGATACAGTATTTCAGCTGTCTGCAGTAGCTAGTCATACCAGAAGGTGGCACAGCTCTAAAGGTTAATGCAGTCCCTTGTCCAAATCCAGGGGTAATGTACAGCAGCTGCAGTACATAATCAAACCAGCAGGTGTAGCGTGACCTGCAGAAAGGTGCAGTACCATGACACACCAATAGGAGGCCCTCACTTGCAGTTGCATGCAATTACTAGTCCCACCAAGTGGCACTGAACTGCAGCTGCAGTACTTGGTTCCACCAGCTGGTGACTCTGTACTACAGGTGCCTGAAGTACCTACTTCCACCAGCTAGTGGAGCTAAGTTGCATG
This sequence comes from Protopterus annectens, assembly GCF_019279795.1. NCBI lineage: Eukaryota > Metazoa > Chordata > Ceratodontiformes > Protopteridae > Protopterus > Protopterus annectens. Next base: position 677,346,129 of record NC_056731.1, read on the forward strand.
TGCCTGTACTCCTCTGGCCAACCAGCAGGATGTGCTGTACTGCAAGTACCTGCAGTACCTGATCACACCTGAAGCTAGAGTTGTACTTGCAGGTCCTGTACTACCAGCAGGTGAAATACCATGTGTCTGCATTACATTCTCCTACTAGCAGGGGTGCATACCTAGTCACATCAGCAGGGGAGACTGTACTACAGCAATCTGAATTACCAAATACCACCAGCAGATGGCACTGAATTGCAGGTGCTTGCAGTTCCCAGTCCTAGCAGGAGATGGAGCTGTACTGCAGCTATAGTACCAAGTCACACCAGCATGTGGCACTGTTCTGTAGATGAGCGTAGTAACTAGTATCAACAGCAGATAGCACTGTGCTGCAGGTGCCTGCAGTAGCTAATCCCACAAGCAGCCAACATTGTATTCAATGTATCTGCAGTACCTGGCTTCAGGAGAAGGTGGTACTATTCTGCAGGTGACTGCAGTACCTAATCTGACCATCATGTGATACTGTCCTGCAGACACCTGCAGTTCCGACCAGCAAATGGTGACACATTGCTCCTATCTATAGTACCTAGACTCACGAACTGGTATAGCTGTATTGAGTACTACTGCCTGCAATACCAAGTCCAACATACAGATTATACTGTTCCACAGACAGCTGCCCACATTGTGTAGTTCTTTGTACAGGTATAGCTGTGCTACATCAACCAGTACCTATTCACTAATGCAACTGGAGCTATTCTGCAGACAACTGCCTACAACATATTGTGCCACAGACAATTTGGATCTGTAAAAGAAAAGGGATATATTATGCTGAAGCAAATCTAATAGCTAAGGTGGCATTACTACCAATGTGCATTGTGACAAAGGAAATTGATTAATTAGATAGGATGCTAGTATGGAAACTTGAAAAAGATAAACTTATAATGCATCTGAGACATAAATTATCACTGTTACGAGAATGCAGAAAATGGAACAGATCATCAAAAATCCTCAGAATTACAGATGTTGTAAAAGCAACAAACAGAATTAAAACACACCAGGATTTATCAACTACTATTAGAAATAATGAACTAAAATGTCAGCCCAAGCAGAAACACAGAAGGAATGCAGATGAATATAAGGCAAGCACAAAATAAGCAACTCACTGATGATTCAAAATGGATTTGTAGAGAACTGGGAAACAAAGGAAAATGAATATAAAGACCATCAAAAATAAACCCATTTTGGAGAAGTATTTTCAAAGACACGGATGAACAAAGCAAATGTAAGGACTATGTGTAAGCATAAAGAGAAACAGTAAACAGCTCTAGTATGCAGGATATGAAAAGAGATGAAGGAATAAAGAATACAAGACAGAACTATGATAAGCTCCTTAATAGAAAATCCCTAGGACAAGATGCAGTACCTGCCTTCTTCCTAAAGCTATTAGATTCTTTACATACAGATTTTGTTACATGCATATGCCAAACATATGGTAATCTGGCTAAAAACAGAAAAAAAAATGACAGCCCTTTTAAAGAATGAACTTGCATGCCAGTCTACAAACTATTGATCAATAACTTCCCTTCCAACTATACATAAATTATTTAGTAGAATTCATGCAGCCAGAGTTCATAGCCATCAAGAAAAACCTTTAATCATAGCAACCAAAAAAGGTAATAAAAGAAATTAATATGGAACAAAGGACAATCTATTGTCTAGCAAAGCTATAATAGAAGTTTGTAAAATATGGAAAACATGTATGCCTATTACAGATAGGAGACAAAAAAATCAACAGCATTTTTCGTTCATTGCTAATGGAATGCTTAGACAATTAAAAAATGCATTATATACTGGTCAAATATATTGTGCTAAGAAAGAAACAGTAGGAAACCACTTTTCAGTTAATACTTGACCAAAGGGAAATTATATTCCCAGAGATAAAAATTCATAGGGAGATATTCATGGGAGATTATTTGTTGCTGCTCTTGTTTTTTCTTGTTTTTAACCAATTAAATGTTTACTTAAATTATACTTTCAAATTTCCTTAACAAATGTAAATAACTAAGTTTTAATGATTTAATTAATCTGTTTACCATATATTATATCAAACTGACAGTATTTCATGCAAACAGTGTCCTGTTTTTGCAATTAATTTCATTGGTAAGCACCGCCTCTTGAAAAGTTTCTTGAATCTCAGACCTCCTGATACGACATTATAAATGACTGTTCCAATAATTGCAGCAATGCCTCACATTGGTGTATAAGTTATATTTTTCCATGCTATGAGCATAAAACAGGGAGTCTTTTATCTTAGTAAAACAATTTGTCAGCTATTTCTCACAGGTGGAACACCCATCTTTGAAAAGTAACACAGTCAGCACCCTGTTAGGAAAACAATAATGGAAATACATATCTGCTCCCCTAAACAGGTGTGGTGTTCTGATTACTTAAAATTTTTATTACAATATGTAAAGTTTCTCCAATTTCTAACTTGACTTAATTTTGTGGGTGTGGTCATAAGAAACAACTGCGTCAACAGTGAAGCTAAAATATTAAAACATTCATAATCTTCATTTTGCTTTCAAACCATCTTTAACATCAAGCGTATATCCATAAATAAAATTAAATGTAAAATGCAGATTTATGAGAAGGAATGACAATAACTTTAATGTGTTATGCAATGGGTTTAGCTAAGCATCTCAGCAGAACTCCCTGGAAACAACCATGCTCTATGAGAGCTCATCTACTTTTTGTGGATGATGTAAAACAGTACAGTCGATCAGATGAGGATCTGGAAGCCAAACTAAAAATGGAGAAACTTCCTCAGATTATATAAAAATAACATTTGCTCTTATGCAAAAGGAACAATTTTAAAAGAAAATTATAAAAAACAGCAAAGTGTCACCACTTTACAAGAATGTGATATAAAAGAACTTGAGCAAATGTGACCATATAAATATTGAGAAAAAGATGAAAGCCCATAAAAAATAAATAGAAGTGAATACTTCCGAAAGCCAAAGCTGGTACTGAAAATTGCTTTGATGTCTAAGAGTGAAGTTGAAGCTATAAAACCATTTCTTCCTGCCTGTTCTAGCCCACAGCTTTAGTGTGATTGTCTAGCCCCAAGCAGCACTGAATAATTTGGACTAGGAAACAAGAAAACTGCTTCATGCTTATCAAATGACATACAAAAGCTTACAACACTGTGATTATACACTATCACTATAAAAGGTTAATGGGCCCTAGCAAAATAGACTGCAGATATTTGTCAGCAGTTATGGGGCTGAATACTTATTTTGCTGACCTCATCTGATCCAAACAAAGTGAATGACAAAGCATAAAGACAAGAAGTCTTAAGATGAAATGTTTAAAAAGGGAAGCTGCATCTCCAGGAAAATATTAAGATGGGACCAAATGCCATATGAAGAAAATTGAGCAGAAGTGAGGATATAAATATTTTAGCATAGATAAAAGGCTGGCAAAAAAAAAATGACCAAATGAAAACAAACCGTTTTTAGGGAATTCTTAAGAAGACTGAAGCTTAGTTTAGCAAAATTATTTTAGAACATAGTGGGAATGGACATCAAACCTGAAATGGATGCGAATCAGACAGCAACAATAAAAGAAAGAATATAAAGAAAATGTCCCAAAGAACAGGAAAGAAAATATAATTGAAAAGCACATAAATATAGTGGCACTGATAGAGAACTTACAGAACTTTAAGATTTGATGGCACAATGGCTGGGGACAAGAGTATTGAAACACAAAAATGAAAAGCTAATAATTGCAGCCAGGATGGTGTACTGCATATATTTTGGTTTATAAAGTCTACTGAAAAAAGTGTGGGAAAAGACAAATGCAGGTTCTGTATATATGAACTGGAAAGTATTGCACTGGGGATTGTGCAGACACTGTAACATAGAAGTAGTTGAGAAGCACTGAAAACATAAACCACAATGTATTATCAATCACTGATGATAATGGGATCACATGCAATCACAAAATGGTAACAGTTCAAAATTAAATGCAAAAAAATTTAATAAAGTAGCCCAAGAACAAAAAATGTAGCATTGATTTAATGAATATGCTTCACTCATTGGTTATGGTGTCTTACTTACTTGGAGGCAAAATGTTTTAAACTACAGGGAGTTGCATGCAGACATGCGAACAATGAGGAAGATATATACACACACAATCCCACTAGCAGTAGGAGCACTAGGACAAAGAAAGCAGAATAGTAAATTGTTCTTAAATATGCTTCCAATATGTGTAACTCCATATGATCTGAAGAACAAGGCAATTCTGGGCACACTGTAGATACTGATATGAACAGTCTTGGTAAATATCAAAGACTGGAGCAATACTGATTTCATGAATTTTAATTATACCATGAGTTAGGCTTGAGGTCAGTTCCCCACACGTTACATAAAAAAACAAAGCACTTGCAGGAATTTAAATGAGCTGCACTGTAGGTATAAGCAGTGCATATTTACCAACAAAAGGTGCAGCTGTAATACAGGGGACTGCAGTTTCTATGCCAAGTAACAGATGGAGCTATACTGCAGAAAATGTTATTACCTACTCTGATCAACAGGTTGTTCTGTACTGTAGGTCATAGTAGTACCTATTTGCATGGGATCAGTACTAAATTCTGAATACTGACAATACCAAAGACCGGAATCCTGAGACCAGATACCCGAAAAATAAGAAGACTGGAACACCAGAAGTGCAAATTACAAAATCACAAAGTACAGAGATGTCAGGAGGTTAGGTAAGTATCTATGTTTGGTTGTGTTGGTTAGGGGCTTTAGTGTGTGTAAGTGTGTGTTGTGACTGTGATGTGTATGTGTGAGGGGAATGTAGGTGTGTGGTGGTGTTTTTGTGTGTTTGTCTGTATAGTGCAACCTTGGAGTTAGAATATTTATGTACGGGGGTGTGGGGGGGTGCAGCCTCGTTTATGCAGAGTAGGTTTGTGTTTTGGGTGAAGGTGTGTGTATGCGTATGTGTGTGGTGTATGTTTAGTGTAGTGCTCGGTATTTCAAATTTTGCGCTTCTGGTCTTCTGGTCTTCTGGTCTTTCAGGTATCTGGTCTCCGGATTCCGGTCTTCGGTATTGTAAGTATTTGGGATTTAGTAGTGATCCCATTCACACATATAAGTAGCTTTGGATTAAAATGTATGCCTGCATGATGTAGTTCCAACAGCAGGTGGTGCTGCACTGCTCAGCGGGTGTGTCTGGATTGCAGGTGGCTGCAATACTTACTCACACCAGAAGATGGTATTATATAAAAGTTTTCAGCCTTACCTAGTACCAGAGGGAGTGGACACTATGATGCAGCTGTAGTACATAGTCACACCAGCAGGTGGCACTGTCATGCAAGTATCTGCAGGCAATTAACACACTAGCGGTTGGGTCTGCATTACACATTGATATAATTCCTAGTCCCACCAAGCAGTGGCAGGGTACTGCATCCAGCTTTAGTACTTAGTCTTACCAGCGGGTTTGGCTGTTCTATAGGTGCCTGCAGTACCTTATCCCAACAGCAAGTGGTACCATACTGGAGGCTCCTGCAGTACTTATTCAACAAGCAGGTGGCACTGCATTATATGTACATGCAGTACATATTTCCACCAGCAAGTAACTCTTTAATTGAGACACTTGGAGTACCTAGTCTCTCTAGCAGTTGGCACTTTACTGCAGGCATCTACAATATATAGGATGACCAAAAGGTGCTATTTTACTGCAACCAGCTGCAGCAGCTAGGTCCACCAGGAGACAGTTTTATTTTTCCACCAGCAACAGTCTGTTGTCAAACCAATAGGTTGCATTGTACAGAAATGGCTGCAGTACCTAGTCACTGCAGCAAGTGGTCCTCTACTACTGAATCTGTAGTGGTGTTCTACTGCACCCATATGCAGTGCCTAGTACCACCAGCAAGTGCAGCTGTTTGCAGGTGCCTGGAGTAGCTTGTCCTAGCTGCTGGTGGCACTGCACTGCAGATGCATGCAGAGCCTAGTAGAGGGAGCAGGATGTTTTGTACAACAGGCATCAGCAGTACCTAGTCTCACCAGCAGGTAGAAATCTAGTGCAGTTACTTGCAGAAACTTGTCCCACTGTCAGATGACACTGTGTTGCAGGTGCCTGCAGTACCTGTTCCAATCACAACCGGGTGATTCTCTAGTGCAGCTCAACCAGCTTGTTGTGTTGTATTGTAACTAGATGAAGAACCAAATCCAGCCAGCAAGTTGGTCTTTACTGCAGCCAGCTACATTTCTTAGCCATACAGTAGGTGGTGCTCCATCTCAGTCAGCAGTAGTACCATGACCATACAACAGGTGGCATTGTACTGCAACAGGCTGCAGTATACAGACTTTCTAGTAGGCAGCACTGTATTACACGAAGCTGCAATACTCAGTACCACTAACAGATGTTGCTGGATTGCAGGTGCCTGCAGTGCTTAGTCTCACCAACACAGGGAACTCTCTGGCAGTTCCAAACCCAGTTAGTTACACAAGTTGTTTTCCTTTAATGGCTACTGCCTTCAGTACTTAGTCCTAGCAGTAGGTAGTAGTGTACTGAATTACCTGCAGTGCCTAGTTACACCATGTGCTAACATACTGCAGCTGCCGCCGAGCCCAATTCCACCAGCAGGTGATGCTGTCCTGCCAGTGTCAGCAGTGCTTAGTTACAAAAGCAGTGTATAGCAGTGTCAGTCCTACTCTGCAGGTGGCACTAAATTGCTGTGCCTGCACTTTCAAGGCCATGCAGCATTTGGAGCAGCATTGCAGCTGCAGTACCTAGTCCTTTTAGCAGGTGGCACTGTATTTCAGGTACTTACAACACCATCTGATGCTTAAATAGGTACTGCAAGACAGCTGCAGTATTCAGTTGGACCAGCAGGTGGCACTGCATTACAGTTGCCTGCAGTGACTAATAGAAAGTGGGATTGTACATCTGCAGCAGTACCTATTTATACCAGCAGGTGGCACTGTACTTCAATTGACTGTAGTTCCCAGTCCAGCCAGCACATGCCATTGCACTGCAGTCACCTATAAAACCCAGTTCCTCCAGCAGGTAGTGTTGCACTGTTGCCAAGTGCAGCACCCAGTGCCACCAGCATGTGCATCTGTACTGCAGGTGACTGCAGTACCTAGTCAAAACAAAAGGTGGCACTATAGTCCCACCAGCATGCTGTCAGGAAGGCAACTGTAGTATCTAGACAAAGCACCAGGTGGCCCTTAATTGCAAGAGCATGAAATTCCTAGTCCCACCAACAAGTTACACTGTACTGCAGCTGCAGTAGTTAGTCCCACTAATGGGTGGTGCTGTACTGCACACAACTGCAATACCTAAACCCACCAGCTGGTGACATTGTGCTGAAAGTGTCTGTCCTACTCACTCCCACCAGCAGATGTTTCTGGCTTGCTGGTGCCTGAAGTACCTTTTCACTCCAGAAGGTAAAATTGTTCTGTGTGTTTCTGCATTACATCTTCTCTCCAGCAGATGGTGCTGCACTGCATGTGTCTGCAGTAATCAGCCAAACCAGAAGGTGGCACTGTACAGCAGGCATTTACAGTGCCTTGTCACACCAGCAGGAGGTGATGAATTGCACATGCCTACAGTTCCTAGCCCTGCTAGCAGGTGACACTGTACTGCAGCTACAGAATCTAGTTCTACCAGCAGGTGGAAAGTTAGGTGGTGCTATAGGGCAGGTGCCTGCAGTACTTTGTTCCACCAGTAGTTGGCATTATAATCTAAGCACATGCAGTACTTGGTCCCACAAACAAGTGAGGATTTAATAGGGACAGCTGGAGAACTTATCCCATCAGCAGTCGGCACTTCATTGCAGGCACCTAAAGTACCTATTCTCCCAAGCTGGTGCAATTTTACTGCATTCAGCCTGTGGTGCTGACTGCAGTTGGCTGAAGAACCTAGTCCCACCAGTAGGAGGTTTTGTATTGCAGCAAGCTTCCGTATCTAGCACAATATGCCCATTTCAGCATCTTGCTGCTGGCAGTAAGACCTTTTCAACTTTGCAGGTTGTGCTGTACTTTAGAAATATCTAATACTGAGTCCAACCAGCAGGTAGCTCTGCATTTAGTGACTGCAGTATCTAGAAACTCCAAAAAGTGTCTCTTGACAAGGATTCCTGCATTCCCTAGTCCAACCAGCATGGGGCACCACAGGCCATCTACAGTAGATATTCAAACCAGCAGGTGGTGCTATCATGAAAGCACTTGAAATTCCAAGGCACACCAGCAGGCAGCCCTGAACTGCAGGTGTGTGCAATTCCTAGTCCCAGCAACAGGTGAAACTTCACTGAAGCAACAACCCTCATCCCAACAGCAGGGGTCCCTGTATTGCAGGCAACTGCAGTACCTAGTCCATCCAGATGATTATGTTTTGCCAGTGACTGTACTACTCAGTCCCACAAGCAGGTTCCTCCGTTGTCTAATCCCGCGTGTACATGGCTATTTATTACATGTGCTTGCGGTATGTATTCTCACCAGAAGGGAGATATATAGTGAAGGTGACAGCAGTACATATTCCCATCAGTAGCTGGCACTGTAAGGCGAGCACCTGCAGTACCTTGTCCCACCTGCAAGTGATGCAGTGATGGAGGAACTTGCAGCACCAAGTACATCCTGCAGATGCCACTGTATTGCAACTACTCACAGTACTTATTATCACCAGCAAGTGTCATTTTTCTGCAGCCAGCAGCAGTACTGAGACCCACCAGCATGTTGAGCTGTACTGCAGCTGCATGCAGTGTCTAGTCCCACCAGCAAAAGGCTCTGTGCTACAGCAGGCTTCAGAATGTAGGCCAAACAGCAGGTGTGAGCATCATACTGCTGGCTGTGGGACTTAATCAAAGTATCAGGTAATGCTGTACTTTAGTCAGCTGCATTACCCACTCCCACCAGCTGGTGGCTCTTTATTGCAGGGGATTGCAATACTTAGTCCCACCAGAAGGTAGCTGTGTAAAAAGATTTTTGCATTACCTAGTCCAACCGGTGGGGGGTGATGCATAGTAGCAGTAGTAAGTAGTCACACCAGAAGCTGATATAGCTATGTCTGAAACCTTAAAGGTAACAAGACAGCAGTATGCTGAACTGGTGGTAAATGTTCCACCACTGTCACCATGCAGAATGACATATCGAATCTGCTGGCTGACAAATGCAGCTCTAACTTCCCTCCCCACTTCTCCAACCACTCCAGCAAAATACATTCTAGCATAACTCCCCCAACAACCTCCCCAATAAAATACATTCTAGCATAACTCCCCCAAATGTTACCAGGGAGCTTGCTATGGTGGCACTACCTCTAAGGCCAGAAACACAGCCTCAATTGCCCCAGAAAATATCACTGGTTGCATCCTAAATAGCTTGAGACATGACCTATTTTGATGACTTGAGTAATTTTTGACTACAGTATCAAAACAGAGTATGTACCATATGAATGGAGGACTGTAATGGTTATCCCTTTTCACAAGGGTGGACTATCAACTGACATGAGTAACTACAGACCCAATAGCTTGACTAGCCTTATCTGCAAAGTCATGGAACAAATTATCACAGAAATGATTAATAAAGACATTGGAAGCTGCACTTCTAAGTCACACCAGCAGGTGGTGCTGAATTTGAGGAGTCTGCAGTTCCTAGTCCTACAAGGTAGTGGTGTCATGTAGCTACAGTGCCTAGTCCCAGGTATTGCTGTTTTACAGGTGCCTGCAGTACCTAGTCCCACCAAAAGGTGGCTATATATTACATGTCTGCAGTGGCAAGTCTCACCAGAAGGTGGTTATATAGTGCAGGTGTCAGCAGTACCAATTCCCACCAGAATCTGGCACTGTAATATAAGCATTTGCAGTACCCAGTTCTACAAGCAAGTAATGCTTTAATGGAAGCACCTTCTTTCCTGCTCCCAAAGGCTGGCGTGGATCTATATTGCAAGTACCTACAGTACCTGTTACCAGCAGCAGGTGGCATTTTGCTGTAGTCAGCTGCAGTCCTGAATTTCTCCACCATGTATTGATGTACTGCACCTGGCTGCAATACCTTGTCTCACCAGCAGGAAACTCTGTGCCTGTGGTACCTAGTCTCATAAGCAAGTTGCTTGGTATTGCACATGCCGACAGTTACTGGTGTCACCAGAAGGTGGTGCTTTCTGCAATTATCAGACAATACCTATTTGCTGATTTTATCAGATTCAATGTGAATGTCCTAAAGAATGAAAAAAATAAATCTTAACTCCTTATATCTGAGTGACACCCCCAGGTTTATCTGCAGTTACTTCCTATTGACACCTCTAGGCATCAAATAATACTTGTTTATATTTGCATTACAAATTCCAAAACCATGCTACATACAAGGTATAAAAAGATTGCATCTAAAAGCTTACACAATGACATACACAACTGTAGTGATATTTGACTTCTGTCTAGTGCAGATAAAAAGAGATTAATTTCTGTTTATATAATATTTATTTATATTGTCATAAATTTCATATTTCTCTAAGTCTCTTGGCAACCAAGTGGCACAATGAGAACTGTTTAGACACATATAAAAGCTTTCAGCTGGATGAACAAAATGCTGCCAATAGTATGTATGTACTTTGGTTGCTCAGATATTGCAAGTTGTTTACAAAGTATACATACTTAAAAGTTACTGTGTTTACTTTGACTTATGAAATGAAGTTTAAGATCGAGAACCTAAAGAAAACTGCCATTGTAGAAATACTCTGTGCTAGTGAGTTTGCCATTTACACATATGGTTCCAGACATATGAACAACTATTTAAATTTGGAGGACATAATTTGATTCTATGAAAAAGTTTAGGCTCCTCCAACTAGAAGTTGCAGTGCAAACTTTTAGAGCTCTGTTAGAGGAAATGAATTAAGATAACATATTTACTTAGTTTATCAGAAGCATTTTGGAGCAGAGTAGTCTCACCCACAAGTGGCAGTGAAATGCAGGTGACTGCAATTCCTAGTCCAAGCAGCAGGTGGAGCTGAACTGCAGCTGTAGTGCCTAGTCCCAGCAGAAGGTGGCATTGTGTTGCAGTTGCTTCCATTACCTACCCCAAAGAGCAGCTGGTGCTGTACAGCAGATACAGTTGCTAGTCCCAAAAGCAGGTGGCACTGTATTGCAGCTGTCTGCAGTGCCTACAAATCCAATAATGTGGCATTGTACTGCTGAGTCTTGCATTTCTTTGCATTAGCAACAGGTGGCTTTGAACAGCAACGGCATTGCCTAGTCAAACCAGTAGTGGCTATAGCACCTAAGCCATCCATAAGGCACTGCATCCAACTGCAATACCCAGTCCAACAAGCAGGTTGATCTGTATTGCAGGAGCCTGCAGTGCCTATTCACACTACAAGCACTGTACTAACGTTTCTTGCGTTCCCTAGTCCCACCAGCAGGGGACTCTGTGTACCAACTGCACTTAATTGTCACACCAACAAGTGTCACTGTAACAGTTGGCACTGTACTACAGCTACAGTACCTATACTCACCAGCTGGTGGAGCTGTAATGAAGGGGCCTTCAGTACCTTGTCCCACCACTGGCAACAGGAAGGAATAATTACTAGCTTGAATGGAATAGTCTCCTCTTTTAAACGGTTTCATATTTCCAACTACACAGATAGAATCATTGCCAAAGAATATTTCTCTCTGTTTCAAAAATGGCTGAAATGTGTTCCCACCACAAAGTCTGATTTGGTAGACTCCCTTGTAGAGGCAAAATATTTTACAAGGAAATTGAATTTAAAAGTTTATTATAATAATGAATGCTGCTGCTGTTGTTGCTGCCAATAGCCATACACAGAGAAGGTGAAGACTTTTCAGGCCAAATACACACTAAAGGAACTGAGTGACTACTGTCAGCCTTGACTCAGAGCCAGAGCCAAATGCAGGAAACCCATCCGAGTGGAAATTAAGGTTGAAAAGAAAAGGAGGCAAAATGTCAAGAAGAGCAGTAGAAACACACATTGAAGATCGTGGGAAAATCTCTGATATATTCCTGCTAGTACCCTGTTTAAATTGAAAGCATGGTTACTGAATGTTGTTAATGAAGACCTATTAATTCTTGTACTTAAAGGTTAATATATTACTAGTTATAAAGGACAAAAGTGCTCAATTGTTCTTAAATAAAGAAGACATTTTAAATATAATTCCATCAGTTGGGTTATTTAAGCTGCTGGCATTACTTATTTTACTTTGTTTTATAGCTGGTTTTTGTAATGCTACACTTTTCATACTTATTGTGTAGTAGTAGTGTTTGGGGCTTAACATGGACTCCATCTATGATTTTACCCCACTATTTTCACCTGTTTAGTGGGAAGAAGTGGACAGACTTCATTCTAAGCTCACCATACTTAAAGGTGAGCTCACCAGACTTATTGAATTGCTTTCGCAGCCTGGCAATGTTGCTGGGTCAGGACTGAATGAACATGCCCACTATGCATCTGTTCTGAATGGAGGAAATGTTACAAACAGTGATTATGGAGAAGCTAAAATTGACTTACATTGGCTTATAAATAAGCTATTTGATTTTAATAATAAGGCAGTAGTAAACAACGATTCTGCTGAAGGTAATAGGGATTGGTATGTTGTAAGTTCATTGAAGCTTATTTCTAAGTTAGAAAAGACTGTTTTTAGAATGAAAAGCTTACAGATGGACAATAATTACTTGATGAAGTATTTAGACCTTAAATAGGACTGAGGACTTTTAATTTCCCATTTGGTTTGGACTTTGGTGATAATACGTATAATGAGTTCACTGCTATGTATGATGAGCATGGCTTTGAATTGATGAGGAAAATGATTCAATTTAATGACAGTGAGGTTGCTAAACTTTTAAATGTAGTGGAAGACTTAAATAATGATATTGTAAATGATTTAATTTTTGAACAATGGAGTGATTTTTATTATAAAAGACTGTCTGCTATAGATAAGAAATGTGAACATTTTTTAGAGAAAAAACAGAAGAAATTGATAGGGATATTGAACAATTTAGGAAAAGGGAAGCCTATCCTATCAAAAGCAATATGGTGGCATCCAGTGCAGGTACCAGTAGACAGAACACTAAACATAACAATTTCAGACATTTTAAAACATTTACTCATGACAGACAAAATAAGACACGTGATTTTTACAGGTTTCCACAACCAAAGGGCAGGCAACATCAGAACCCCCATTATGCAGACTCAGGAAAACTGTTAAAACAATAGATACAAAGACTGTGGGTAGTCAAAGGGGGCAACAGGAAGGAATAATTACTAGTTTGAATGAAATAGCCTCCTCTTTTAAATGGTTTGATATTTAGAATTACACTAATAGTATCATTACCAAAGAATATTTCTCTCTCTTTCAAAAAGGGCTGAAATTTGTTCTCACTACAAGGTCTGATTAGGTAGACTCCCTTGTAGAGGCAAAATATTTTACAAGGAAATTGAATTTAGAGGTTTATTATAATAATGAATGCTGCTGCTTTGGTTGCTGCTGTCAATAGCCATACACAGAGAAGGTGAAGACTTTTCAGGCCAAAAACACAGTAAAGGAACTGAGTGACCTATATTAGCCTTGAGTCATCAGACCTAGAGCCAAAGCCAAATGCAGGAAACCCATCCAAGTGGAAATTATTGTTGAAAACAAAAGGAGGCAAAATGTCAAGAAGAGCAGCAGAAACACACATTGAAGAGCTTGGGAAAATATTTGATATATTCCTGCTAGTATCCTGTTTAAATTGAAATTGTGTTTACTGAACACTGTTAATGAAGACTTCTATTAATTCTTGTACTTAAAGTTTAATATATTACCACTTGTAAAGGACAAAGGTGCTCAATTGTTCTTAAATAAAGAAGACATTTTTATATTCCCATCAGTTGGGTTATTTAAGCTGCTGGCATTACTTATTTTATTTTGTCCATGAAAAGAAGACAAAAGTAGCAATGATCACTGAAATCACTACACTCAATCATTACAGTATCCTGCATGCAGAGAGACACAAAGTCATAAGATATCAGTATTTGCAGGCAGAAATGAGAGCGATGTAGAAGGAAGATAACCAGACAGTTCCAGTAGTATGAGAGGAAAAAACGGACTGCCTTTAGTGGCGTAACAAGTTTTACCATTTGACAATTACAGTAGTAGTAGGAGAAATGGGTCTTATAAAAAGAATTTACAATCGTATTTAGATATATTACCACTAAATGTAACCTCCATATAAACTGCAGAAGGTGTCATTATGTTAAACATTGTGGGTGCTGCAAAGAGCTCTTCTGGCTAACATCAAAGATTGAAACAATACTAATTTCATGAACTTTAATCATACTATAACTTAGGAATGGGGTCCATTCCCATCATAGTATTAGAAACCTAAAAGTCTTGGAGAAATTAAAAAAGTGCCTACAGTTCCTACACCATGCAGTAGGTAACTAGTCTCACCAGTTGGTGGCACTGTGTTGCAGGTGCTTGCAGTAACTGTCCAAACAGCAGGTGGTGCTGTGTAGCAGATGCAATACCTAATCCAACCAGCAAGTGGCACTAAATTACAGCTCTTAACACCAGAAGGTAAATGTGGAAAGCAGCAGTTCCTAGTCACACTAGTAGGTCGCACTATTATACCGATAATTGAAGTTCCTAGTCCCACCAGGAAGTGGTGCTGTACTACATGTTTTTCTGTATCTAGTCCCACCAGCTGGTAATGGTGTGTTGCAAGTGCATGTCCTACTCAGACTGAACAACAGGTGGTGCTGAATTACTGTTTTTTATAGTACTTGCTCAAACCAACTGTGGTGGTGTGCTGCGGTAGCGTTGTCGCCTCACAATAAGATGTTGTCCTGTTCGATTCTCAGCTAGAGCGTCTTCTGTGTGGAGACATGCGTGAATGGGCGTACCTTCATTGAAGGTTGTGCATCAGGGCTGGCAACTCGGCACATAAAAATCTACTGCCAATCATTAGCGGACTGGAGTGCCACTGTGGCGACCCCCAACTGGGAAAAGCCGAAAGACCCAACAACAACATAGTACTTGCTCAAACCAGATGGTAGTGCTATACTGCTGGGATCTGCAGTACATAGTTTTACCAGCAGGCAGTGCAGTGTTGTACATGTATGCAGAACTTAGTCATACCAAATGGAGTCATGGTACTGAAGCTGCCTGCATTATGTAGTTCCATGAGCATGGGGTGGTTTAGAGCAGTTACAGTACATTGTCACAGCAGCAGCTGGTGCTGAATTGCAGGTGCCTACAGTCCCTAGTTCTACAAGCAGGTAGCCCTGTGTTGCAGGGACTTGCCAAACATAGCCCCACTTGCAGGAGTTGCTGAGTTGCAGTTGCTTATAGTACCTAGTCCGACTATTAGGTGGCTCTGTATTATATGTGTTGCAGCCTCTAGCCTCACCAGAGGGTGGTACTATAGTGCAGGTGTCTGCAGTATCAATTCCTAGCAGCAGATAGCATTGCAATGTAAGCACCTGCAGTACCTAGTTCCACGAGCTAGTGATGCTTGAATGGAGGCACCTGCAGTAACTAGTCTCACTGGCATGTTGCACAATGCTACACTTTAGGCACCTACACCACCCATTACCACTAGCAAATGTCATTTTACTACAGCCAGTTTCAGTAAAGAGTCCTAAAAGCATGTGATGCTGCACTGCAGCTGGGTGCAGTACCTAGTCCTGCCACCTGGATGCTCTTTGCCACAGCAAGCTTCAGTACCTTGTACACACAGAAGGTGTCAGCATCTTGCTCCTGGCTGTAGGACCTATTCAAACTAGCAGGTAGTACCTTGCCTAACCAGCAGGTGGCACTGCACTGAAGTTGGCTGCAGTACTTATTCCCTGCAAAAAGTGGCAGTGCACTGCATACACATAACAGCATCTACTACTACCAGCATGTATCACTGTACTGTAGGTACCAGAAGTACCTTATCCTACCAGCAGGTTCTGCCATATTTAGGTCTGATGCAGTACCTAACCCAACTGCAGCTGGCAGTGTATTGCAAATGTCTGCAGTGCCTAGTCTCCCACCAAGTGATGCCTTAAATGAGAAATCTGCAGTATCTAGTTCCACCAACAGTTGCACTATATTGTAGGATGCAGGGTTGAAATGGAAAAATGATATTAAGGTACAACCCAATACCTTAATCATGGGCAATTTCAACTACCCCACCATCAACTGGGAAAACTACTCATGTACCAACTCATTCACTCAACGTTTTCTGGAATTCATAAATTCCAACGCCTTGGATCAGCTTGTCCACACCCCCACCAGGGGCAGCAATATCCAGGACCTGGTCATTACCAATATGGGTAACCGGTATTCCACGCCAGATGTTAACTCCTTGTTGGTCAGATCCGACCACAAGCTAATCCCCCTAAACATCCATATCCCACCCCCACCCCCATTAAGGAAACCACCATCACAAACTACTCCAAAGCCAACTTCATGCTTCTTAAGACAGAAATGGCAAACTTCACGACATCCATGCAGATGGAAAAAGAGGTACGACTGCTGAATCTTACACAAATGCACTGTATAAACATATACACGAGTGCATGGATCGTGCCATCCCCAACAGTACCAAGATGGTATCCTCCAAAAAAGGGAAGCCAATCTGGTGGTCCCCTGCCATAAAAAAAAAAACTCTACAACAGAAGGAAGAATCTGTTGCAAAAAACAGTAAAATCTCAAGACTGGAGGAACTCCCTGGTCAGCCTCAGCAAGAAGCTGAGATCCCTCATAAAATTCTCCAAAGCCAGTAATGAAAATAAAATTGCCACTGATTCCAAAGACAACCACAAAGCTTTGTCAAGAATCTCAATGGCAACACTCAGATCTGCTCTGAGCTACAGCACAATGGCACTAAATATACAGAACCAACTGATATTGCCAATATCCTGGCAGATAGGTTCAGTGCTAACTTTACCCCCTCTCACCCTCCAAAGGGCTCATCTTAATAATGGAAGAATGCAAAGCCCCTGTAATCACTGATGAACAAGTAAAGACTGCACTCTCCAAAGCCAAGAACACAGCAACCATCGGACCAGACAACATCCCAGGCTACATACTGCATGAACTACAGAATGAACTGGCACCTGACCTAAGTGCCATGTTCAATCATAGCTTCACCTCAGGCTATGTGCCTACTGAATGGCGCACAGCGACAGTTATCCCACTCCACAAAGGGTGTGTCACCACAGACCCCAGAAACTACTGCCCCATTAGCCTGATGAGACTGGTTTGCAAGGCCATGGAACATATAATTTTGGAGTTTATAAACAAAGACTTAGGTAACCTCCAAACCCTGGACCCCACTCGGCTTGGGTTTGTAAAAGGTAGATCATGTCTACTAAACCTGATTGACTTCTTTGAAGCAGTTACTAGAGCCGTAAATGAGGGCAAGGTAGTGCACACAGCCTATCTTGACCTCACCAAGGCTTTTGATACCACCCCCCACTCTGGAATTATAGATAAACTCATTAAACTGGGCATAAATCTCTATGTCACAAGATAGGCTTCCAACTGGCTCACTGACAGAACCCATACTGTAAAAGTAGCCCACTTCATGTCCGACTTCAGACCAGTGATGAGTGGAGTACCACAGGGTTCGGTCCTGGGTCCTCTCCTGTTTGGCATCTACTTCTCTGAAGTGCAGGCCAACACAGAAGGCCTTTGGCTAACAAAGTTCGCAGATGACTGCAAACTGGGAGCCATAATAGAATCACCTAATGATGTAGACAGTTACTGAATTTTAGTGCCTTGATTAGGTCATTAGCTTTGAAGTTCTTTTTGTTTCATATTACCCTTAGAGTGGGTTGGGTGGTGTGGTGGGATCTATTCCTAATAAGGTAGGTTGCTTGATGGTCACTCAGACTGTCTGGGAGACAGCACGATTGTTGTATGAGAGTGGGGTCTGAAAGTAATATGAGTCTAAGATGGACTGTCATTTGGATGTCTTGTCAATTCTAGTCGGGGTAGATACAATTTGGGTAAATCCATGTAGGTTGATATGGATAGAGGGGTTGTGACTGAATCAGTCAGACCAGTCAATATTAAAATCTCCTAATAGTATGGTTTCTTGTGGAAGGGAGGTAGACATCCAGTATAGCAGGCTTTCCAGTGCAGTAATGTTATTGCCTGGTGAGATATAGCCACATGCAATACTTATATATTTTCTGGAGTTTAGTTTTAGTTTAGCAAATATTAGTTCTATATCTTTGACTTCTTGGGAATTGCACTTAAATTGTTCTATAGTGAGATGATTTTGGAAAACTATGGCTACGGCTCCTCCTTTTTCCCCTGTTCTGTCATTACATATAATATTGTATCCAGAGGGAGTAATCTTTTTATTGTGATGTTCTGGCTTAAGCCAAGTTTCAGTTAACACAGCTATCTATGGTTTGTAGAAGGCTAGCAGGGCATGAAGGTCCTGAATTTTGTTAAGAATACTTCTTACATTTATGTTTAAGAGGAGGGGAGAAGAGGTAGGTCTCAGGTATAGAGCATTTGTCTGATTTAAGTTAGTTGTGATTGATGAGTTGGGACCTGGATTAGGGTGTATGTCTCCACAGCAGCAGAGTTTTTTGGAGTAGGTGTAGGTAGAGCTTATGAAGTTTGTGTATTATTCTGGTTTGTTTTTGGGAAGAGTGAGGGTTAGTTTTATTTGTTAGTTTATTATAAAAGTATAAAAGAGGTTGGGAGGAGGTGAGGTCAGATGGTGATATCGGAAAAAAAATTTGTTTTATAGAATTGGCTATGGATTCTGTTTGCCATTGAGTTGGGGTGCTGATATAAAGTTTAGTGTGGTAGGAAAAGAGGATGGAAAGCAGGAGTAGAGAGAAGATAGTGAGTATAATACCAGTTTTAGAGGTTGGGTATGCTGTGGGAAGTACATCTTATAAGTTTAGGTAGAGTGGGGTATGTATAGGGGTAGGAAGTATAGCTGTGGATGAGTAGTATCTATAGCTGTAGAGGCTGGGAGTTGTATAAGGGTGTGGTGAAGTGTTTTGTATGGGGGATGGTAGGTTTTAAATGATTGGGTGGTTGAGAGTGTAAATTTATGGAGCATGTGGTTTATAGCTATAAGATTGAGTGATATGGGGTGGGTGAGAATGGAGGTAGGGTAGGGGAGCAGAGTGAGCGGAATGAACGTAGCGGGGCAGCACAGTCTGTAAAAGCAGCAGTTGTCAAGGAAACCAATCAGTGGGAATTGTAGATAAATGCAATAAAAGAGAGGTAAGCCTTAGGGTTTACTGATTAACTGTTGTATATTTGGTCTACTTTGTTTCTTTAGCGCAAATCTATGGGGAGTGATTGGGTAGTAACTAAGCTGGGGGCTAGGCTAGAGAGGTGAGTAGGGAGAGTCTGGTAGGGAAAGGGGAGGCACTAGGTCTGGAGTTGCTAGTTGAGAAACTGTGAGTGAAAGAAGCCAGTTATAGGCCAGATGACAGAAATAGGTAGAGGTTTGAGGGGCAGTTACAAAAGTAAATAGGCCAGTTAAAGGAAAGAGCTAGCAGAGAGTGAGGCTAGGTATGAGGGTTGGTAGGGAGGAGACCAGCTTAATGATCTGAGAGAATTGAGGTAGTGGGGTTAGGGGAACACAGAAATGTGCTGTAGCTGACCCAGAGCAATAACTTAAAGAGGCCCAAAGAAGGCCAATAAGGACAGGGTTACTTATGTATACAATATCACATACGTTATTCAATAACTGCACTGTTGCTGGAGATGAATTCCTCTGATGGAGCAGCACTGTTAAAGGGAGTGGGTGGTCTTCAGTGTTTGCTGGGGTTAAACAAAGCTTATTTTAGGTGTCTGAAATGTTATTCAGTAACTGCACTGTTGCTGGAGATGAATTCCTCTGATGGTGAAGCAGCACTCTTAAAGGGAGTGGGTGGTCTTCTGTGTTTGCTGGGGTTAAACAAAGCTTATTTTAGGTGCTGATGATGTTATTCCGTAACTGCACTGTTGCTGGAGATGAATTCCTCTGATGGAGCAGCACTGTTAAAGGGAGTGGGTGGTCTTCAGTGTTTGCTGGGGTTAAACAAAGCTTATTTTAGGTGTCTGAAATGTTATTCAATAACTGCACTGTTGCTGGAGATGAATTCCTCTGATGGTGAAGCAGCACTCTTAAAGGGAGTGGGTGGTCTTCAGTGTTTGCTGGAGTTAAACAAAGCTTATTTTAGGTGTTGATGATATTATTCAATAACTGCACTATTGCTGGAGATGAATTCCTCTGATGGTGAAGCAGCACTGCTAAAGGGAGTGGGTGGTCTTCAGTGTTTGTTGTGGTTAAACAAAGCTTATTTTTTGTGTTGGGATGTTATCCAATAAATTTTGGAGATGAATTCCTCTGATGGAGCAGCACTCTTAAAGGGAGTGGGTGGTCTTCAGTGTTTGCTGGGGTTAAACAAAGCTTATTTTAAGTGTCAGTCATGTTATTCAATAACTACACTGCTGCTGGAGATTAATTCCTCTGATGGAGCAGCACTCTTAAAGGGAGTGGGTGGTCTTCAGTATTTGCTGGGGTTAAATAAAGCTTATTTTAGGTGTTGGGGAAATTACTCAATAACTGCACTGTTGCTGAAGATGAATTTCACTAATGGAGCAGCACTCTTAAAGGGAGTGTGTGGTCTTCAGTGTTTGCTGGGGTTAAACAAAGCTTATTTTTGGTGTCGAGGACATTATTCAATAACTGCACTATTGCTGGAGATGAATTCCGCTGATGAAGCAGCACTCTTAAAGGGAGCTCATAGGTTCATAGGTTCATAGGTAGGTACTAGGCTATCGGCCCTGGGGCCTATACAAGCCCAGCCAAAAAGGTACCCTAGCTTTTGCCACCCAAGAAAATTATTTTCCTGTACCACTGTTGAGCAGAGCCACAGAGGTGATCCCCAGGGTGAATTTCCTATTTCCCATCCAATCATCAAGATTTTTCTTGAAGAGTGTTAATGAGGAGCTTTGTTTCTTATAGATAGGTAGTTTATTCCAGAGTATGGGAAGTCTCTGGGACAGCAATCTATCCCTCCGGCATGTTCTGTTTATTGTGGTGACAAGATTTAGGTCCCTAGAGCATGTAGCTCAGAGTGATTGGGATTTTTTTAAGTGGAGCATGTCCAACAGCTCTGGGTTTGACATAGCATTGTATGTTAGGCAGAGATCACCTCTGAGTAGGCGATATGCAATGGAGTAAAGCTGGAGTTTTTTGAGACGGTCTGTGTAGGGCATCTGTTTGAGGCTGGTAATCCTCTTTGTGAGGTATTTCTGTGGCCTTTCCAGTTGTTGTAGATGTCTTGTGAGGTACATACCAAAAGGGCAATTGCACTCTATTATGGGTCTAATGAGTGATGAGTAGAGGGGAACAATGACCTCTTTTTTTCTGGATGAGAAACCTTTTGTGATGAGGTGTGCCACGTAGAAGGATTTCTTGACTACTCTGGTGATGTGATTATCAAAGGAGAGACTACTGTCCACCTGTTTCCCAAGGTCTCTTATCACACTTTCAGTGTTATGTATACTACCACCTATGTTGTAGTTCATGGGTACAGAGTTTTTACCATAGGGGATGACAATGCACTTTTTGGCATTGAGCTTGAGACCATGGCTTTGACACCAGGCATCTGTCTCAGTGAGGCCCTTTTGTAGGATGTCCACATCGTTAGGAGTTTTGATTATGGCTCCTAGTTTGCAGTCATCTGCGAACTTTGTTAGCCAAAGACCTTCTGTGTTACCCTGTACTTCAGAGATGTAGATACCAAACAGGAGAGGCCCCAGGACTGAACCCTGTGGTACTCCACTTGTCACTGGTCTGAAGTCGGATTTGGAGTCTGCTTCTTTCACAGTGTGGGTTCTGTCAGTGAGCCAGTTGGCAACCCATCTTGTGACATAGGGATTTATACCTAGTTTAGTGAGTTTATCTATAATTCCAGAATGGGGGATGGTGTTGAAAGCCTTGGCAAGATCTAGATAGGCTGTGTGAACCACCTTACCCTTGTCAACGGCTTTGGTGACTGCTTCAAAGAAGTCTATCATGTTTAGGAGACATGATCTGCCTTTTACAAACCCAAACTGGGTGGTGTCCAGAGTTTGGAGATTACCAATGTCTTTGTATATAAGTTCCATGATAATACGTTCCATGGCCTTGCAGACCAGGCTCGACAGGCTAATGGGGCAGTAGTTCCCCGGGACCATGGTGGCTCCCCCCTTGTGGAGTGGGATAACCATTGCTGTGCGCCATTCAGCAGGCACAAAGCCTGAGGTGAGGCTATGATTGAACATGGTACTTAGGAGGGGTGCCAGTTCATTCTGTAGTTCGTGTAGAACACAGCCTGGGATGTTGTCTGGTCCCATGGATGCTGTGTTCTTGGCTTTGGAGAGTGTGGTTTTTACCTGTGCAGCCATGATTACATGAACTTTGCATTCTTCTGATATAGAGATGGGCTCTTTAGGGGGTGAGAGGGGGGTAAAGTTAGCACTGAACCTATCTGCCAGGATGTTGGCAATATCAGTTGGGTCTGTATATTTAGTGCCATTGTGCTGTAACTCAGAGCAGATCTGAGAGTTGCCATTGAGATTCTTAACATAGCTATAGAATGCTTTGTGGTTGTCTTCAGAATCAGTGGTGATTTTGTTTTTGTAACTAGCTTTGGAGGATTTTATCAGGGATCGCAACTTCTTACTGAAGCTGACCAGGGAGCTCCTCCACTCATGGTATTTTACTCTCTTTTGCAACAGTTTCTTCCTTCTGTTGTACAGTTTGTTTATGGCAGAGGACCACCAGATTGGCTTCATTTTGTTGGAGGATAGCATCTTGGTTCTGTTTGGGATAGCACAATCCATGCACTCATGTAAGTGCTTATAAAGTGCAATTGTATAGGATTCAGTAGTCGTAACTGTATTGTCCATCTGCATGGGTGTCATGAAGTTCACCACTTCTGTCTTAAGAAGCATGAAGTTGACATTGGAGAATTTTTTTACCATGGTTTCCTTAATGGTGGTGGACAGGATGTGGATATCTAGGGTAATTAGCTTATGGTCAGATCGGACCAATGAGGCGTTGACTTCAGGTGTGGAACACTGGTCACTCATGTTGGTAATGACTAGATCTATGATATTGTTGCCCCTGGTGGGGGTGTGGATACATTGATCCAGGTCATTGGAGTTTATGAATTCCAGAAAGTGTTGAGTGAAGGAGTTGGTACATGAGTAGTTTTCCCAGTTAATGGTGGGGTAGTTGAAATCGTCCATTATTAGCGTGTTTCGTTGAACCCTAATATTTTCCAGTGCATCAAGAAAAGAGGAGTGGGAATCCTGGGGCATGGTGGGTGATCTGTAGTAAGCTACAATTTGGATTGCAGTTTTGCCCAGAGTTAGTTGCACTTGGATAGCCTTGGCTGCATTATGCTGAGCAGCTAGCCTGGAGGTGTGGATATCCTTAATGAATATGGACACACCTCAGCCTTTGGTGTTCCGGTCCAGGTTACATGGCCGAAAAGTGTGGTATGAGTTATAGCCTGGTAGTGCAGGGGTGCTCTCTGGAGTCTTGAACCAGGTCTCAGTCACTGCACAGATATCGATGTTCTCCATTTTAAGGAGTGCCTCGAGTGAGTGCATTTTGAGATTTAGACTTCTAGCATTGAGTAGCATCACCCTCAGTTTTTGCTTGCCTGTTCCTGTTACCATGGTGAATTTGTCATTTGAACCTTGCCTAAAAAAGGCACTATAGGGGCGGCAAGAACCTTAGCCAGTATCCGCAATACCAGGGATGACAGGTGCAGGTCATCTCTGGCAAAGCATTGTGGTCTGTCGACCATGTCATCCCAGGCATATAGATACTGGATCCCTTTAGAATGGCACCAGAAGCTTAGCCAATTGTTGAAGTCAATCATTTTGTTCTTGTACTGCGGCATCATTCTGGGTGATGGCAGAATGCTACTCAGGGCTAGGGTCATACCTGCCTGGACTACAAGATCAGAGAGCTCTTCCATGTCTCTTTTCATATAGTCCAGGGAGGAACGTCTCAGGTCGTTCACACCAACATGGACAATGACAGAGTCATATTTGTACTTGTTGTGGAGTGACCTGAGTGCGTGGGTTATGTGGTGGATCCTGGCACCCGACAGGCAGCTGACAGTAACCTTCTCCTTGTTTAGCCTGGTGAGTGGGACATCAGTGTGCCTGTCTATAGAGTCACCTATGACTAGTGTGTTGGGTACGTTGTTTTGCCTTATTGGCTGTGGTTGAGTGGCACACTGAGTCTGCGGGCTATGTGTCATTTGGGTTGTGTTGGGGGATGGAGGTTGCTTGCGTTTCTGCTTTGGAGGTCTCTGTTGCTTAGACAGATTATTACTGCGAGCCTCCACAAATGTTTTTCTGTTACTATGTGTGGATTTTGGTGGTGTAGATTTAGTGAGACTATGTGTTGAGTGTAGTGTGGTGCAAGTGTTTACCTTCTCCTCTTGACTGTCAAGTTCTGTCTTGATTGGAGAGAGCTTTACTTCCAGTTTTTCTAGATAAGTGCATCTCTCACAGGTTGTAGTGTTGGGTGGTAGGAGGAGAGGGTTGTCTGTGTACATGAGGCAATTTTTACATTGCCTCAAGATGCCCAGATTCATCAGATAGACAGGAGAGAACAGAACACTGGGAACTGAACCTTGGGCATGCCTGAATAAAAAACTATTTTCCTCTAGATAGGTGAGGAAAGTGAGTACAAGAGCTGTTTTTCTCTAAGCAAGTGAGGAAAGTAAGTACCAAAACTGTTTTCCTGTAGGTAATGAGGAAGGTTGAGTGCTGTAGTAATTAGTAGGTTATTTAGTGCTTACAAGTTCTGAACAAGTGCTGATCATGAATAAGCAAATTCAAGTGCTAAAACTAAGAATCTGTATCTGGACTAAACTAGTTACAGGAAAGGGGGGAAACAAGTGCAAATGTGGGCTTTTAAATCAGAAAGTTGAGAGAGATGGCAAAACTGTCCAAACGGCCAGTAACTACAATTTCTGGGCACAGAACCACTCCTTATGTGGTAGATAGGTTACCTAGTGCTTACCACTCCCATTGATAAGCTAGAAGGCTTCCCCTCCAACACAGAAAGCTTAGGGGGGGGAGCTCAGAAGCTTACATACAGTCCTGGATACAGCAAATCTGAATCTGGACTACAGTAGTTACAGGAAAGTTTTATATATATATATATATATATATATATATATATATATATATATATATATATATATATATATACAGGAAAGTAGCTAAAACAGCAGTAAAAACAATTCAAATGCAGTGCAAGCTAGCATACTTGAGCATGTAGCAATGTTAGACCAAACAGTTTAAAAAATGCAATTACATTAAAAATGACTAAAAACAAGTGCAGAAGGAGTCTATTAGGTAGAATGACGTAAAGAGATGGGACTGGGGGATGTCCCCGATCAAATCTACAGTGGGGGCGGGCAACTGCAAAAGCCTCCAAATCTAAACAAGACAGGAATAGGGAGGGTGGGTATGGGAAAACCAACACCTTCAGCAGAGATCTGAAAAACTATACAGTGAAGCAAAAATAACAGTGCACAACTCTGAAGTCAGCCAGCAATGATATAAAATTAGTCAAACAACAATTACCATTACACAACTCTGAAGTGCCAGAAAAATATACTCAGCTCTGTATGTCTCCAGATAGTTTGAAGAGCACTCTGTCAAGTCACAGGAAGGATCCAGGAATGAGTGGGTGGTCTTCAGTGTTTGCTGGGGTTAAACAAAGCTTATTTTAGGTGTTAGGGATGTTATTCAATAACTGCACTGTTACTGGAAATGAATTCCTCTGATGGAGCAGCACTCTTAAAGGGAGTGGGTGGTCTTCAGTGTTTGTATGGGTTAAACAAAGCTTATTGTTGGTGTTGGAGAAGTTATTCAATAACTGCACTGTTGCTGGAGATGAATTCCTCTGATGGAGCAGCACTCTTAAAGGGAGTGGGTGGTCTTCAGTGTTTGCTGGGTTTAAAGAATGCTTATTTTAGGTGTTGGGGACGTTATTCAATAACTGCACTGTTGCTGGAGATGAATTCCTCTAATGGAGCAGCACTCTTAATGGGAGTGGTTGGTCTTCAGTGTTTTCTGGGGGTTAAACAAAGCTTTTTTTAGGTGTCAGGGACCTGGTCAGCTTTTTACACCACTGTGTTGGGGGGGTGAGAGCATTTTTATGAGGTTTCTGTGTTGTAGTCAGATAGCATAGTCTGGATAGAGGTCTGCTGTTATCCAGACCTGGTTGTTTTGTTTGTTGAATTTCCTGTTTTTCTGGCACCCATCTTCTGCTGATAGAGAACACAGAGCTAATCAGAGGAGGGGCACTGGACACAACTCTGATCTGTGATATATAACAGTAAGTATCCTGTTTTGTCTTTGCTTATTTTACTACTTATTGCTTATTCTAGATATTTATAGCACTTTTTATTGTCTGTTGTATACTTTTTACTGTATTTTATTGCTAAAAACTAATCTGCACAGTTGTACTAAAATTGTCTGCCTTACAGGGCATGATAAATAAGGTTTTTACTGTCAAACTGTTTGCAAATCTTTTTTAGCTACATTCATTGTATGTAAGGTATCAACTGGACATTTTCTCCATTTGTTAAACATCTTTTGTTTGTTCTGATTTCCTGCCAAGGAGTGTATCAAATAATTGATTTGTTTGCAGTTAAAAGCATTCTCTAGAGTTTCCTTGCTCCTTTATCTGTTTAAAACTATTATTTAGTGGCTCAATGCTGTTTTTCCTTTTATGTTAAAATATTTCTGTAGTGTTTTCTGCCTAAAATAGTGTAGCTAGTAGCTGTAATAGTTTCCCACCTCCACTCCCTATTGGTGTCTTACTCTTATACATGGTGGCTTTGCAGTTGCCTGCCCCTGCTGTAAATTTGATCTGGGACACTCCTCCCTGTCTATTGTCATTAGCTCATTCTACCTAATACAGTCAGAACATCTGAGAAGGCCAACCCACTTAGATTCTTAACCTTGAACTATCTTCTGTTCCTCCTTTCTCTCTTTCCACTTTACTAAAAAAAAAAAAAAAAAAAAAACTTTGCTAGAATCTCCTTGTGTTTTGACCAAGTGTGCTTCTCAGCTGATAAGTATATATTTTGGCACTTTTTAACTGTTCAGAGTTGAATAAAACAATAATTGAATTCTATTCAGAATACAGTTTGAATAAAATGCATTTATTTAAACTGTATTTGCTTTAATATTGCTACAAACTCAAGTGTGCTAGCTTGCACTGCACATGAATTGTTTTTAGTGCTGTTCTAGCTGCTTTTCTGTATATAAAAAATTCCTAAGCTTGTTTCCTTCCTTTCCTGTAATTAGACTAGTCCAGATACAGATTTGCTGTATCTAGGACTGGTTGTAAGCTTCTGAGCCCCCCAAGCCTTTCTGTGTTGGAGGGAAGCCTTCTAGCTTATCAGTGGGACTGGTAAAGACTAGGTAGCCTATCTACCACAAAAGGAGTAGTTTCTGGCCCAGAAATTGCAGTTTATTGGCTGTTCGGGTAGTTTTTCCATCTCTTTCAACTTTGTGGTTTAAAAATCCGATGTTTGCGCTTGTTTCCTGCCTTTCCTTTAACTAGTATAGTCTGGATGCAGATTTGCTATATCCAGGACTGTTTGTAAGATTCTTAGCCCCTGAGCCTTTCTGTGTTGGAGGGAAGCCTTCTAGCTTATCAGTGGGAGTGGTAAGCACTAGGTAGCCTATCTACCACAAGAGGAGTGGTTTCTAGCACAGAAATTGTAGTTTATTTCCCATCTGGGAAGTTTTTCCATCTCTTTCAAATTTTTGGTTTAAAAGCCCACATTTGCACTTGTTTCTCAGCTTTCCTGTAACTAGTCTAGTGCAGATATAGAGTTGCTGTAGCCAGGAATGTTTCTAAGCTTCTGAGCTCCCCAAGCCTTTTTGTGTTGGAGGCAAGCCTTCTAGCTTGTCAGTGGGAGTGGTAAGCACTAGGTAGACTATCTACCACAAAATAAGTTTTTTTCTGGCCCAGAATTTGTAGTTTATTGGCCGTTTGGGCAGTTTTTCCATCTCTTTCAACTTTCTGGTTTAAAAGCCCATGTTTGCACTTTTCCCGCCTTTCCTGTAACTAGTCTAGTCCAGATACAGATTTGCTGTATCCAGGACTGTATGTAAGCTTCTGACCCCCCCTCCCAATCCTTTCTGTGTTGGAGGTAAGCCTTCTAGCTTATTAGTGGGAGTAGTAGGCACTAGGTAGCCTATCTACCATAAGAGGAGTGGTTTCTGGCCCAGAAATTGTAGTTTATTGGTCATTTGGGCAGTTTTTCCATCTCTTCCAACTTTCTGGTTTAAAAGCCCATGTTTGCACTTGTTTCCCACCTTTCATGTAACTAATCTAGTCCAGATACAGATTTGCTGTATCCAGGCATGTTTGTAAGCTTCTGAGCAGTGCCAAAGTCTGTCCTTCAATTTTTCCCTTTGATCTGCTAGTTCCCTCCTCTCCTGCACTTTTACTAGCTTATTAGTTTAGCACTTTACCAGACTTCTTGTAGCAATTATTGTAGCAGACAAAAGTGCTACCAGCACTAAATGTTCTACAAGGAAATGGCACCAGTACTTATTATTAATGCCCAGCCCTCCAGGCATGTGCTTTCTCCTATTAACCTGGTGAACTTGGGCATCCTGAGGCAATGTAGCAACTGCCTTATGTACACTGACAACCCACTCCTCTTAGCCCCCAACACTCAGACTTGTGAGAGATGCATTTATATATCTAAATTGGAAACCACACACTCCCCAGCTAAGACTGGAATAGCTGGTCCAGAGGAGAAGGTTAACACTTGCACCACACCACATGGAACACATAGCCCTCCAGAACACACACCAGCACTGCAGTCACATAAAAACACAAACCACACACCCATATTCACGGAGGCTCTCAATAAAAATCTACTCAAACAGCAGAGACCTCCAAGGCAGAAATGCACTCAACCACCACAACACAACACTAATCATGAGGCACATAACTCTCCTAAACAGTGTGCCACTCAACCAAAGCCCCTAAGGCAAAACAGCATGCCCAACCTACTATTCATAGGTGACTCGATAGTGAGGCACACTGATGTCCCAATCACTTGCTTGAATAAGGAGAAAGTAACAGTCAGCTGCCTATCAGGTGCCAGGATCCACCACATAAAACACGCACTCAGGTCCCTCAACAACAGGTACAACTATAACTCTCTCATTGTACATGTGGGTGTGCATGACCTGAGATGTACCTCTGTGGACTACATGAAGAGACATGGAGGAGCTCTCGGATTATGTAGCCAAAGTAAGTATGACCCTAGGCCTAAGCAGCATCTACCATCACAGAATAATACCACAGTACAAGCAGAAAATGATTGATTTCAACAATTGTCTAAGTTTCTGGTGTCATTCTAAGGGGATCCAGTATCTGTCTTTCTGGGATGACATGATTGACAGACCTCGATGCTTTGTCAGAGATGGCCTGCATCTGTCACCCCTGTGCTTCCAGATACTGGCCAAGGCTCTTGCCACCCTTATAGTGCCTTTTTAGGCAGTGTTCCAAAGACCAAATTACCACCGTAACAGCTACAAACAAATGCAATCTGAGGATCATGCTGCTCAATGCTAGAAGTCTAAATCTCAAAATGCACATACTCAAAGCACTCCTTAAAATGGAGAACATTGACATTTGTGCTGTAACAGAGACTTGGTTCAAGGCAGCAAAAAGCATCCCTGCACTACCAAGCTATAACTCATTACAAACCTTTCGGCCCCAGAAATTGGACTAAAACTCCAAATGCAGTGGTGTTTCTATATTCATAAAGGATGCGCACACCTCCAGACTGGTAGCCCAACATAACGCATCAGAGATACTTCAGGTGCATCTAAAACTGGGTAACACAGCGATTTAGGTCGTAGCCTGCTATAGATCCCCAACCATGTCCCAAGACTCATATTCCACGTTCCTAAGCACACTGGATAATACTAGAGTCCAAACTAACACTCTCATACTGGGCAACTTCAACTAACCCTCCATTAACTGGGAAAGATACTCATGTGCCAATGCACTTGCCCATTGTTTCCTGGAATTCATTAATTCCAATGTCCTGGACCAGCTCGTTCTTACCCCAACTAGAGGTAGCAACATTCTTGACCTGGTAATTAACAACATGGGCGACCATTGCTCTACACCAGTAGTCAACTCCTTCCTGGTTAGATCAGACCACAAACTAATCACCTTGGAAATCCACATACCTCCAATCCTCTCCCTACCGCAAAGGTAGCCACCATGAAAAACTTCTCCAAAACTAACAGGTGGCTAACTTCACGGCACCCATGCAAATAGAGAATAGTTGCATGACTGCAGAATCATACACCAATGCACTGTACGAACACATACACAAATTGCTGGATCTTGCCATACTCAATAGAACCAAGACGATCTCCTCCAAAACAAGGAAGCCAATCTGGTGGTCCCCTGCCATAAACAAACTCTACAACAGAAGGAGGAAACTGATGCGGAATAAGGTGAAGTCCCAAGACTGGAAAGTCTCCCTTATCAGCCTCAACAAAAAGTTGAGATTCTTCATCAAATCCTCTAAATTTAGCTATGAAAATAGAATTGCAGCAGATAGTAATGACAACCACAAGGCCTTCTATAGTTTTTTAAAGAATCACCACGGCAATACCCAGATTTGCTCTGAGCTACTGCAAAATGATACCTCCTATATTGAACCAACAGATATTGCCAATATACTGGCCAACAGATTCAGTGCCAACTTTAACCCCCCCCCCCAAAGGACCAATCACAAAATTAGTAGAGTGCCAGGCTCCCAGTATTACTGCTGCACAGGTTAAATCAGCACTGTCCAAGGCCATGAATGCAGCTTCTGTGGGACTTGACAATATCCCTGGCTGTGTTCTACATAAACTACAGAGTGAACTGGCACCTCACCTGTGTGCCCTGTTCAATCACAGCCTCACCTCAGGCTTTGCCCCTACCACATGGCGCACTGCTATGGTCATCTCTCTCCACAAAGGAGGAGTGACTACAGACCCTGGGAACTATTGCCCCATTAGCCTGATGAGTCTGATATGCAAAGCTATGGAATGCATCATCATGGACCTAATAAACAATGATATAGGGAATCTCCAAATGCTTTATCCCACACAGTTTGGTTTTGTGAAGTGTAGATCATGCCTCCTCAACCTGGTCGACTTCTTTGAGTCGGTCACCAGAGCTGTGGATGAAGGCAAGGTGGCTCATACAGCCTACCTTGATCTGGCCAAGGCCTTTGATACCATCTCCACTCAAGAATCATAGAAAAACTCACTAAGCTAGGCATCAACCCCTATATCACTAGGATAGTTGCAAACTGGCTCACAGATAGAACTCACAGGGTGAAAGTAGCTGACTCCAAGTCAGACTGATGACCAGTCACAAGTGGAGTCCCACAGGGTTTGGTCCTGGGTCCTCTCCTGTTTAGTATCTACTTCTCTGAAGTTCAGGCCAACATGAAGGGACTCTGGCTGACAAAGTTCGCAGATGATTGCAAGTTGGGAGCTATTATTAACTCCCCAAGTGATGTTGACATCGTACAGAAAGGCCTCACTGAGACAAATGACTGATGTCAGAACCATGGCCTTAAGCTCAATGCCAAAAAATGTGTCCGCATCCCCTTTGAGAAAAACCCAGTTCCCATGAATTACCACATCGATGGCAGTCCACTGAATACAGAAGGCATTATAAGAGATCTGGGAACACAGGTTGACAGCACCCTCTCTTTTGACCACCACAATGCCACTGTGGTCAGAATGTCCTTCTATGTGGCACATCTCATTACTAAAGGTTTTGCATCCAGGAAGAAAGAGGTCATTGTCTCCCTCTACTCTTCCCTCATTAGGCCAGTCATCGAGTACAATGCCCCATTTGGCATGTACCTCACTAGACACCTGCAACAACTGGAGAGACTGCAAAAGTACCTCACAAAGAGGATCCTAGGCCTTAAACACTTGTCCTATATGGAAAGACTATAAAAACTCCAACTATTCTCTGTCTCATATCACCTACTTAGCGGCGATCTCTGCTTGACTTACAAAGCCATGTCTGACCTAGCTCTGTTAGAAATGCTACATCTATAAATATCCTAATCCCTCTGCACCACATGCTCCAGAGAGGTCAACCTCATTACCACAATCAACAGAACATGCTGTAGGGACAGGTTCATAACCCAGAGACTGAGCATACTATGGAATAGACTTCCCATACATGTCAAACAGAGCACCTCATTGGCCCTCTTCAAGAGAAATCTTGATAAGTGGATGGGAAATAGAAAATTCACCCTGGGGATCACTCCAGTGGCACCACTCGACAGAGATACTGGGAACAATAGTCGGGTGGCACGATGCCAGTGTAATCCTATGGGCTAGGCTTGTAAAGCCTCCAGGAACATTAGCCTAGAAGAAAACTCAGTCATGGCAAATAACAAAAGGGTAACAAAAGGAAGTCATAGGGAACACTGGACCATTTGTTGTTAAATGAAGTTATAATGGAGAACTGTAAAAAGAGGAAGAATCTAAGTATGGCATGGATAGACTATAAAAAAGCATTTGATAGTATACTATATTTGTGGATAAAAGAATGCTTAAAATGCTAAACACTAATCAATTACTTTACAGCGACCATGAAACAGTGGCAAACCACTTTGCAGTTAAGCCATGATAAAGGACAAATTATTATTCCAGGGATACAAATTCAAAGGGGGGATATATCAGAGTGACTCTGTCACTTCTGCTCTTTTGTCTTGCCTTTACCCCATTAAGCTGTATATTTAATGGATTAGGTCATGGATACAGTTTGGGTCACAGAAAATAACAAAGTGTAAAGACTTATCTTCTTTTTGTGGATGATTTAAAATATATAGTTCATCAGATGTTCATCAGGTGAGGAACTGAAAGCATGAATGCAAGTGGTTAAAACTTTCTCAGATGATATAAGAATGTCATTTGGTCTTGATAAATGTACAAAAGCAACCTTTAAAGCAGGAAAGCTGTAGCATAAAGAAAACATCAGCCTGGGCCAGGAGTGTGATAAAAAAGAACTTGAGGAAGGAGGGTATAACTTCCTTGCTTAGTTTAGCACAAGCATATTGGTTTCAAACAGGAATGGAAATCAAGCTAGAAGAAGATAAAGATCAGGCAGCAACTGATTGTGCCAAGAAAAAAGAAAGAATATAAGGAAAAGCATCAGATGAAAATCAAGAAATGTGGAAAATACATAAATATAGTTGCAAGTACAGAAGTCTCTTAGAACAATCTCATGTCAATCAGGGTCAAAACAAAGGAATGCTTAATACTGGCAGCCCAAGATAGTGGACTACATACACGTTGCTATACAAAGTCCATTAACATGTGGGAGAAACAGGCAAATGTAGGTTTTATAAAACAGAATTGGAAAGAGTCACACATCTAATTGCTGGTTGTGATATACTAATGGCAGAAGGACTGTATACTGAAATGCATAATAATATGGTAAGACTATTGTATTGGGGCTTATGCAAACATTATAATATTTAAGTAGCTGAAATCATTGGAAACATGAGCCACAAAGCATTATAGAAAATTATGAAGTTTATATCACATGGGATCACCCATTAAAAACAGTTAAAAAATAGATTTGAGAAAAACAAATATAATTGTCCATAAAAAGAAGACAAAAGTAGCATTGGTCATTGAAATTTCATGCCCAGTGACTTCAGTGTCTTACCTACAAAGTCATAAAACACCAGGACTTGCAGGCAGAATTGAGGGCAATGTGGAAGGATACCCAGACAGTTCCAATAGTAGTAGGAGCAATGGGTCTTATAAAAAAGAATTTACAATCGTACATAGATATGTTACCAACATAGGTAACTGTATGAATTGCAAAATGAGTCAGTAGTGGGCACATTGCAGGTACTGTGAAGAGCACTTCTGGCTAACATCAAAGACTGAAAGAATACTAATTTCATGAACTTTAATCATACTTTGACTTAGGAATGGAGTCCATTACCATCATGGTATTAGAAACCCAAAAGACTTGGAGAAAAAAATGGATTAATACAGTATTACCACCAGCAGATAACTAGTCCCACCTGCAGGCAGCATTATTTATCTCA
Organism: Protopterus annectens; assembly: GCF_019279795.1. NCBI lineage: Eukaryota > Metazoa > Chordata > Ceratodontiformes > Protopteridae > Protopterus > Protopterus annectens. Next base: position 677,380,281 of record NC_056731.1, read on the forward strand.
CAGCAGTAAAACCAGTGGCTGGTCCTGTACGGAGCTGACTGCAATGGCGAGCCATGCACTTCAGGTGGCATTGTATTACGTGTGTCTTTAGTACTGGTCACACCAGAAGGTGAAGTGATAGTGCAGGTGCTTACAGTATATAGTCCCAACAACAAGGAGTGCTGTACAGCAGCTGAAGTACTTTGTCATACCAGCAGTTGGCACTGTACTGCCAGCACCTTCAATACCTAACCACTCCAACAGGTGACATTAAATTGTAAATGCTTGCAGTTCCTAGTCCTACAGGTAGAGGGTGCTGCCATGCAGCTACAGTACCAAACCCAACAGTTAGTGGCACTGCTCTGCATGTTCCTCCAGCAAGTAGCTCTGTGTTGGAGGTGCCTGCTATACCTAGTCCCACAAGCAAGTGGCTCTGTATTACATGTGCCCACATCATCCGTTCACAGTAGAATGTGATGGGATAGTGCAAGTGCCTGCTGTACCTAGTCCCTAGCAGGTGGAAGTTTAATGTAACAGGCTGCATTACCTAGTGTCTCCAGCCTATTGTGGTGTGCAGCAGCTGGCTGCAAAACATCGTCCCTCCAGCAAGTGATGCTGTACAGTTCCTATTTGCACCAGAAGTTGACACTGTTCTACAGGTGTGTGCATTATGTAGTAGCATCTGCAGGGAGTGTTTATCAGTAGTGTCAGTTGCTAGTCACACTGACAGGTAGCACTGTACTGCAGATGCTTGCAGTACCTAGTCACATCAGCAGGAGGTGCTGTACAGCAGTTGTAGGATGTTGTCACACCAGCAAGTGGAGCATTCCATGTTGGCACCTGCAAATCCTAGGCCAGTTAGCAGGTGGAGCAGTACTACAGCTGCAGTACAGAATCCCTCCAGAAGGTGACATAGTACTGTAGGTGTTTTCACTAGCTACTCCCAACAGCAGATGGTGCTGAACAGTAGCTCTAGTACCTAGTATCACAGACAAATGGCATTGTTTTGTAGCTGTATTCAGTGCCTATTATCTTGCAATATATAGTCCTACCGGCAGGTGGAGCTATATAGTAGTAGCAGTACTTACTCCAGCATGTAGCACTGTACTGCCATTGGCTATAATACCTAGTCTAGCCAGCAGATTGCATTGCAATTCAACCAGCTGCAGTATCCAATCCTAATAGCATGTAGCTCTCTATTTCAGGTGCCTGCAGTAGCAAGTCATAACAGAAGGTGGCAGTGTACTAAAGGTTACTGCATTATCTAGATACAACAGCAAGTGGAGCTTGTCGTGTAGGCACCTGTATTACACATACACACCAGCAGGTGACTCTGAATTGCAAGTGCATTTAATGCCTAGTCCCACCAGAAACTGATATTGCACTGCAGCTGTTGTATCTAGTCCAACCAGCAGGTGATAATGTCCTGCAGGTACAGCCAGTAGCTAGTCCCACAAGCTAGTGGCATTGTTTTGCTGGTGCCTGTACTACTCAGGTCTCCAAAGCAGGTGGTGCTGTATTACAGCAGTATGTGCTCACACCAGAAAGTCGCACTATACTGTGTGTTCCTGCAGTACTAGTCCCACCAGCAGTTGGCATTCTATTGCTCATTTGTGCAATACTAAATCATACCAGAAGCTGGCATTGTCCTGCAGGTAGCTGCATTTCTTAGTTACACTAGCAGTGGTACTGTAGAGTGGCTATAGTACACAGTCACACCAGCAGGTGGCAGTGTAATGCAGGCAACTGCAATACCTAGTCACACCAACAGATGGAGTCGAATTGCAGGTGCTTGTAGTTCTTAGTACTACCAGCAGATTGTGCTATGCTGGAAACTTGAAAGAGACAAGCTTATAACACATCTAAAACTAGTAGTAATGTTATTATAACAATATGGAAAAATGGAGCGGATCATCAAAAATCCTTAGAAAGAGAGATGTTGTGAAAACAACACACAAAATTAAAACACACCAATATTTATCATACACTATTACAAATAATATACTAAAAGTCAGCCCAAGCAGGAAAACTTAGAAGATATGCAGATAAATATAAAGGAAAGTACAAAATAAGCAATAAAATGATGATCCAAAATGTATTTAGATAGAATAGGGATACAAAGGTAAAGGAATAAAAAGACCAAAATTAAATGCATTATGGAGAAGTATTTCTGAAAACTTAGTTGAACAAAGTAAATATAAAAAATATACAGAAGAACTTTGGAAGGTCTAATATGCAGTATATAAAAGGTGATGAACTAACAAAGATTATGAGACAAAACTGAGACAGTCTCCTAACTGGAAAAAACAACTCTAGGACAATATGGAGTATCTATCTTCTGGCTAAAGGTATTCTTTACACAAGGATTTTGCCCTGAATAAAAATTTCTAATATATATATATATATATATATATATATATATATATATATATATATATATGTATATGAAAAACAGCCATATGCCAACCTGGTTAAAACAGGAAAATAATACTCCTTTTGATGAATGCACTTGCAAGCCAGTCTATAATCTATCGAACAATTATCTTCTCTTCTGACTACACATAAATTATATACTGGAATTCATGCAGAGATCGTTTCCATCCATCAAGGAAAAAACGTCAATAATAGCAACAGAAAAAAAAAGTTAATACATGATAATATGGAACAAAGGATTATCTATTGTCTAGCAAAGCCATTACAGATTGCTATAAAATGTGGAAAACATCTCAGTATATCATATGATAGATTGCCAAAAGTCATTCAAGAGCATCCTGCATTCATGGATAATGGAATGGTTAGGCATATGAAATACAGACGTATATTGCTCAATTACACTGCGCTGACTATGAAACAGTGTCCAACTACTTTGCAACTAAGACTTGACCAATGGGAAATTATAATCCCAGAGATAAAGATTCAAATGTAGAAGCTCTTGGGCGATTGCTGCTGCTGTTCTTTTTTCATTCTCTTAACCCATTAAGCTGTTAACTTAAAGGGCACTTTCATAGTGTCCTTAAATGTAAATAATCAACCTCAGTGATAAAACGGATCTCCTTATTATATACTATATCAAATTTTGTAGTGTTTCATACAAATAGTGTGCTATTTTTGCAAATAATTTCATTGCTAAGTCTGCTACTTGAAAATTCTCTTGAAGCTGATATCTCCTGACATATCATGAAAGACTTACCAGAAGTACTACACTACCTACAGTACTTTATAAGCCACAATTTTCTATGCCATATGCATATAACAAGGAGTCATTTATCCTAATAAAACAATTCCTCAGCTATTTCTCACAGGTGGAGCACCCATACATAAAAATTAACACATTTTCACTCTGTTAGGAAAACCGTAATGGAAATTTATATCTGTTCCCCTAAAGAAGCATGGTGTTTTGATTTGCCAGAATTCTTCTCTGCAGTATGTACATTTTTGTCAATATCTAACTATCTTTTGTGGGTGTGGCAATAAGAAAAAAAAAAGATTCAACAGTGAAAATAAAACATCAAAAAAGTAATATTTTTTTACTTTTTTTAAACTACTTGCAGCTTTAACACCAGGGGTGAATCCAGAAATAACCTGAACTGTAAAATACAGATGTATTAGAAGTGTAAATATGCAGTTTAATAGATTATGTTACGGTTTCAGCTTAGCTCCCAGTAAGCAACCCTTTTCTATGACACCTCATGTACTTTTTGCAGATGATGTAAAACTATACAGTTCATCAGACAGGGATCTAAAAGCAAAACTACACGTGGACAAAAACTTCCTCAGCAATTACAAGAATGACATTTGGTCTTGGTACTCCGATAATCTACCTCTTCCTCTCCTCACAGACTCTTCTCTCCCCCTCTCATCCACTTTGCTTCCCTTCAATCTCCTCCCCTTTAGATACTAACCCTCCCTCTTGAGCTAATCTACTAAAAAATCTACAAAAAACTAAACTGCAGAAGCAAATGGATCCAATAAAAAACAACTTTTAATAAAACAAAAAAGAATGCAAGCACTTTAATATTGATACACAATACTTCATCAGACCTGAAGTACGAAAGCCCTTACATTCTTTTTGTTTTATTAAAAGTTGTTTTTTATTGGATCCATTTGCCTCTGCCATTTTGTTTTTTTTTGTACATTTTAACTGGTGGATTAGCTCTCTTCTTCTGGGTGGTTGTTGTTTCCTACTAAAAAAATATGTTAAATCACTGGAAACAGGATACAACCCTGTACACCAGAGGACTAGTAACCTGATTAACTCAAACCTGTGTCTTGCTTCTCAAACTCACTCTACTCAAAGTATACATATGATATGAAACACCTTTGGAAATTAGTACAAACTAAACTGTATATATTCTACCACCAGTACTATGCAACCCCAAGTGCCTGCTTAATAGGCAACTACTAGTGGATTTCTGATATTACCTTAACCTATTGTATAATTGTGCATCATCATTGCAACTGTGCAACTGTGTATATGTTAGCAACAATATATATTACTAAGTTTGTAATGCTTGAACACTATAGTAACTAAGCTTATATATGTTTTCTACTAGTTTCTAATGTTCAGAATGCTCTATACATGTTTTTTTCTAATTGTGGAGCTTTTCTCCCCGGGCCTCCCCTAAAAACAGGTAATGTACCCAGTCGGACTATCCTGGTAAACAAATGGCAAATAAATAAATAAATAAATAAATAAATAGTACAAAAGAAACAATTATAAAGGAAAGCTGCAAAACCAAGAAAATGTCAGCATTCTACAAGAAAGTTATATAAAGGAACTTGAGTAGAAGGGAATATATTGATATTTTGAAAAAGATGAAGGGTTATAAATAAATAGATAAATAAATATTTATTTATTTATTTATTATTTATTTACATTTGATAACCAGGTAGAGTCCAACTGGGCCAGAAACCCGTTTTCAGCAGAGTCCCAGCGAGAAAAACTCCAAAGAAGACTACATAATTATACATTCGTACATATGACAATTACAATTCTTCTTCTTCTTGTTCTTCTTTCAGCTTTTCCCGGTTAGGGGTCACCACAGCAGATCACCTGTCTGCTCATGATTGGCAGTGGAGTTTTACGGTGTTGAGTTGCCAGCCCGGCGCCCAATCTTCCACAGAAGGCACACACATGCACACACTCATACCTAGGGTCAATTTAGAGTGTCAAATCCACCTACAGCATGTCTTTGGGATGTGGGAGGAAACGGGAGCACCCGGAGGAAACCCATGAGACCACAGGGAGGACATGCAGACTCCGCACAGAAGGCACCCCAGCCGAGGATCGAACCAGAGATAGGAATTCAAATGCAAGTTCCTTGACATTGTATCTAAAAGCATATAACAATGGTAGTACAATAAGCGTATACTATTCATACAGACAATATATATATATATATATATATATATATATATATATATATATATATATATATCTATATATGGAATCACTACGTAATACCGAAACTACACACGCCTGAAGCCCACAATACCGAGACTAAAATCCCTAAACCACACATTACCGACATTTTAAAAGCGCGAAATTCAAAATCGCGAAAGTCCTACATACATACAGCACACACACAAACATATACACAGCCTCCCCCATAACCAAACAAACCACCCTACACTAAAGATAAGCAGGGGGGCCTTGCCCCCCTGCACCCCCCATGTGGGGGGCTATGCCCTCCACACCCCCAACTTTAATATTCCAACTCCGAGATCGCTCAGACATACACACAAGGCAAACTCACACCCACACATTATAGCCCCTCACACACACACACACACACACACACACACACACACACACACACACACACACACACACTAAAGCCCCTCACAAACACACTTACACACACATACCTGAACCGCAACACCAGAAGCGCTAACTCAAAATCCCTTACCATCGGGATTTTGAATTTCACGCTTCTGGTCTTTCGGTAATATGCAATTTCGGCTACATGGTCTCGAGCATTTGAAATTCGAGATTTCAAACGTTCGAGATTTAGTAGTGTTCCCATATATTTATATATATATATATATATATATATATATATATATATATATATATATATATATATATCACAGTCTGAACCTAAGAAGGCCTGATTGCCAAGAAATATTGACAATGTGTGGTGGAGAGAAGGAAGTTAGACAGTAAGAGGTTAAATTAGTTAGCCTGGTGGAAAACATGAGCAAAGCCTATGTTTGGTGAAATATTCCTTTAGGGACTGTTTAAATGAATGTGTATCACTGATGGACAGAATATGCTGAGGCCTGGAATTCCAGTGTTTGGCAGTGATATGTAAGTATATGGAGACACTGTGAGAAATTTGTTTTTTGTTAACCTTCAGCAATACTTTATCAGCAGACCTAAGAGATTTTAGATTTGTGTAGGGTTGGACAAGGTCAGATAAATCTGGGCAGAAGTTTGTATAAGACTGTATGGGCAGTTAGTAGCTGAGTCAGAGTAAGCAGACAAGGGAGCTCTAACAAGTTCAGCTGTTGAAGGGCAGTACAATGGTGAGATCTTTGAGGCTGATTAGTGGCAAATTTGGCTATTTTGTTATAGCAAGATTCAAGGCTATTCGGTTCAGATTTGTGAAGACTGGTAAATATTTGTGAACAGTAAAATAGGAAAGATAAGAGATGGGCTCTGGCTGCTGCGAGTCTTGCATGGTCAGTAAGATACGATTTAACCCTATAGAGAGAACCCAGTTTGCCATGAACCTTTTTAATTGTTAGTGCAAGGTGTTTGTCAGACTTAAGTCCACTATCAATTGTGACACTAAGAAGTTTTGTATATTCAATTAGTTCTATTTTTGTGCCATTGGAGGAGAAAAAAGAGATATGTGGTTGGTTGGTTGGTGAGGTATTATAGAAGACAATAAACTTGGTTTTATTGGGGTTAAGTATAAGTTGATGGGCTGTTAAGTAGTTTCCAATATTGTGGAGGGCTGCCTGAGTTTTTTCTTGGAGTTCCTTGACAGAGGGGGCAGAATAGATTAGGAAAGCATTGCCAGCATATTGTATGACTGAGAATGGATTTGTTGAGGAGTTTAGGTCATTGGTAAAACTTGTGAATAAAAGTGGACCAAGGATAGATCCTTGTGGGATTCCTACACATATAAGGAGCTGGAGGGAGAGTTTATTGTCTCATAAAGTGGCTTTTTTTCCTGTCTGACAGGTAGCTATGAAACCTGTCTAGGGCTTCAGAGCCGGAGTGATAGAAAGCCATTTTATTGAGAAGTATTTGATGAGTTACAGTGTCAAATGCTTTTGATATATCTAGGAAGGTAGCAGAGGTTAGTTGGCTTTTGGTTTTTAGTTGATTTATGGTATTAATAAAGCTAATTAGAGCTGCACTGGTGCTATGCCTAGGTCGAAAGCCATGTTGTGTATTAGATAATAGATTATTTGACAGAAAGTGGTCTAAGATATGTTTGTGTATACATTTAAGATTTTTGCAAGTGGAGACAAAATGGCTATGGGTCTGTAATTGGATACATCAGTAGAGGGACCACCTTTATGTAAGGGTATGACATGAGATATTTTCCAGAGGAGTGGTACGTACTACTCACAGATAGAATGGTTAATGAGAATCGATATAGGGTAAGCAATGGAAGTAGCAACTAGATGTAGAAAGTCACCAGGTAGCTGGTCTGCAGCTAGTATGCAAGGTTTTAGTTTAGAAAGGAGATTTTTAACATAACTTGTTTGGATAGGTTTGTGATAGAGGAGAATAGAATTGTTGTTGGAGGTTTGAGTTATGGACAGAGGTGTTTTAGTGGTTCTGTTTAATAGAGAGGTTATTGAGTTAATAAAATGGAAGTTAAATTGAGTGGCTATGCAATCATTTAGGTTGGTCTGAGTTGGGGCTGGGGTAGTGGGTTTTCCTGGGTTGAGAAAGAGGTTGATTGTTTGCCAGAATCTTTTGGGATTTTTCTGGTATTTTAGGTGACTTGTTTGGAAATAGTTTTTTTTTTGTCTTGCTTAATTAGTTTTTTGGTTTGATTTCGAAGTTGTTGGTAGGCAATGAGATTGTGTTTACTTCTATTATTCTGAAAGAGATACCAGGCTCTGTGTAGAAGAATTGTGTCTTTGACAACCAGAGAAGCTGTTTGGATTTGGTACGAATTTTTCTAATTGGGGCTAGATCATTAAGTATTTGTAGGAAAGCACTATTGAAGTACTATACTGCACAATCCAATTGAAGAGTTTTTAGAGGTACCCAGTCATAATGTAGAAGAACAGTATTAAATAAGGTAGGAGAAAAGTGTTTTTTATTGTGAATGTAGCAAAATGAAATGTTAGAGGAATTGTGTGTATGTTTTCTAATCAAGTAGGTAGGGATGTGATCACTTAGTGTGTCAGTGACACCAAGCATCATAGCTAATATTGGATTTGTTTGTTAAAAACCAGTCAAGAATGGATTGCCTTTTGGTGTGCTTGTCGATTCGTGTGGGTTATTTTTTTGACAGAAATTGTACAGGTTTATAAAGTAAGTAGGGGGGTTAGAAGGGCAGGTAGCCCACTCAAGGTTAAAATCTCCAAGTATAATAGTTTCATACCTGAAGTTGGTAGAGGCCCATTCAAGGATGTTTTCAATATTTTTAAGGTAATTAGCAGGGAGCAGCTAGATGGCTATAAAGATAATGGACTTATGATTATTTATATTTGGGCATGTTACTGAAACTTCTGAGTTAGGGTATCAGGTGGAGTAGAGCTAAGTTGTGCCAATTTAAGATTGTCTTTAAACAAAATGACAATCCCACCACCACATCTAGATATTCAATCAGTTCTGAGAATGTTATAACCATTAGGAAGAAAGTATTCAGATTTAATATGAGGCTTAAGCCATGTTTCGTAATGACAGCTATATCAGGGGAATAATGGGCAATAGCAGCATGAAATTCATGTACTTTGTTTATCAATCTTCTGAGGCTGGTGTTAATGAAGAGAAGGTCAGAGTTACCTTTTTTAGTGGCAGATAGGAGTTAGGTGTGGAGTTAAGGGAGGTGCCAGAATGTGGATTGGGGGGAAGTGGGGTAGAAAATGTGGCAAGGGTTTGGCCTGGATTAGGATGGATGTCACACTGGAGTTTAATATGGGTAAGGGAATGGAGGGTAAGACTGTGTAGAGTAGGGGAGGTGTTGAAAAGTTATGGGGAGATGTGAACAGTGGGTTTGTCATGATGCAGGTACTCAATTACTAGCAAGATAGGGGAAGGGTTGTTTGTGAGAAAGTATGATCGGAAGGAGGTGGTATAAAAGACTAGGAGTAACAGAGCTAGCAGGAGAGGGAGCATAGGCTTTATTAGATGCATAGTAAAGAAGGCAGATTGTAGTAAAGATCAGGGGTGATAGATTTCAGATAAAGTAAAGAAAATATGTAGAAGAGTCAGAAAGGAGACTTGATGAGATAATGGATGAAGTAAGATTGAAAATTGTAGGTGGAGTGCTGATTGGAGGATAGGGATAAGGGGAGGAGTCTGTCTAGGAATAAAGGAAATCGATCCTGGCATGGGTGGGAAAGGGGGTAGAGTAGGGGAATGGGCAGCACCTGGACGAGCCTTCAGAATAAAAACTATCAGTATCAGTGTAGACACTAACCAGGTAAGTCAGGAATAGAGGAAAAATAGTATAGGATGCCTTTACAATAAAGATGAATTAAAGTAGTACTTGCACTAGCTTTTGAAAGTCAAATAAGAATTTATTGTACTAGTATGTGAAAGTCCAAGAGAAAAGCCTAGTAGTAAGAAAAAGGGTTGAATGTATCCCTTTGTTAGGGAATTATAAGTCCTGGGTCCAAATACGCTTCTAAGGAACAGGGTCGCCAAACTACAAGAAGTACTGAAGGGAGTCACTGGAGGGAATTCTGTTCGTCTGAAAGAATGAGGGGGGGGGCTATGAGAGGGTCATATGCAGCTGTTGCCCCTGGCTTAATGAGCACTAGGATGCTATATTCAGCTATGTTTTTCAACATTTGTAAAGTACAAAGTAGCTTATAAGTGTAAAAGTTTAGGAGCACGTTCACCATAAAAGAGGCACCTATATTCACTTGTAAAGTAAAGTAGTGTCCTGTCAAAGTTATAATAAAAGCTGTTGCAGCACGATCCACTCAAAGGCTGTCCAGGGGAGCACTTTCAGTTTTGGGATGGGGGAGGACCACCAAATGTATGAGGTCACTATTTTTCTAAAGGGTAAAGACAAAATGGAAAAAGGTTAGGCCGGGGGTGGGGGGTGTGAAGATAACCAGGATGAAAATTAAAACATAGTAAAATAAGCACAAGGCTTTAATTTGCAAAAAAAAAAAAAAGAAATGGATGTAACAAAATCTGAGCAAAAACAGGTATACAATAACAGTAGAGCACAGGGCTTACACTATCGTAAGGATAATGATGTTAAGGACCTCATTGAAACAGTCTGAGATCTTTCCTAGTTAGACAGGCTAAAACATTCAATGCAGGCAGTAAGAATTGAATCCATGTAGCCAAAAACAAGCACGTGTTAATGCAGGTCATGTGCAAACCCAGATATCCCAGCTATCTCATTACTACTGCATGGACAGACTAAAATGCTAATGATTCACTACATTCAGTCATATATCATGGAAATTCTAATATCAGTCACTGTGGACTGCAATGGCAACTAAAAACACAGTATTGGAATCGAGGAGCCATTACTAGGCACACAAACTAGGGAAGTGTAGTGTTAATACATCAGAATAGTACATATACTCATCTGATAATCAAGGACAGCAGAATAATATTGTCCAGACCATGCTGACATATTGCAATAGTTAATACTTTAGAGTCACAGTACTGATTTTAACAGCTGTTTTACTTTAGCTGAGACAGCACTTATGAGTGCATTAAATGAAAACATTTGATGCAAGTTCGGAATTATAAAGAGAAAATGCATTAAAATACAAACTAAACAACTTTGAAGGCAGTAAAACTGTACCTTAAACTATAGGTTTAAACCTAGTTGTAGGGCACACATTGCAATAGCTAGCACTTTAGAGTCACAGTACTGATATGAAGCACAGTTTTACTGTAGCTGAAATAGCACTTTTGAATGCATTAAGTGAAAACATTCACTGCAAGTTGGAAGTTATAAAGAGAAAATGGATAAAAATACAAACTAAATAACTATGAAGGCAGTAAACCGTACCTTAATAAACTATAGGCTTAAATCTAGACATAGGGCACACTGTCACTGAGGGGAATATCCAGTTGCAATAGGGGATTCCAAAATGGCATCTGCAGCTTTTATTAACTTTGCAATGGTAACAGAGGACACTTGGAAGAAGAGGGCTAGGACTTGGGGAAATCCCTTTTACCAAATAGATCCTCTAATTGCAGCCTGAAGCAAGGTGGGGGGAGGGGATATACAGCAAGAAGTGCAGGCAGAAACAGCAGCTATAGAGATGGTCAGCACTTGGAGGCTGGAGTTAGCAAAACGATAGCAGAAATGAGCCTGCAGAATAAAAACTATCAGCATCAGTGTAGACACTAACCAGTTAAGTTAGGAATACAGGAAAAATAGTATAGGATGGCTTTACAATAAAGACAAATTAAAGAAAGTACTTGCAGTAGCTTTTGAAAGTCAAATAAGAATTTCATGCACTAGTCTGTGAAAGTCCAAGGGAAAAGTCTGGTAGTAAGATAGAGTGTCAAAGGTATCCTTTTGTTAGGGAACTATATAAGCCCTGGGTCCAAATACGCTTCTGAGGAACAAGGTCACCAAACTACAAGAAGTATTGAAGGGAGTCACTGGAGGGAAGTCTGTTAGTCTGAACGAATGAGGTAGAGAGGCTATGAGAGGGTCTTATGCAGCTGTTGCCCCTGGCTTAGTGAGTGCTAGGATGCTATATTCAGCTATTTTGTCAATACTTGTAAAGTACAAAGTAGCTTATAAATGTAGAAGTTTAGGAGCATGTTCATAAAGAAAGAAGCACCTACATTCACTTGTAAAGTAAGTAGTGTCCTGTCAATGTTATAATAAAAGCTGTTGCCGCATGATTCACTGGAAGGCTGTCCAGGAGAGCACTTTCAGTTTTGAGGGGGGGAATGACCACCAAATGTATGAGGTCACTGGCTTTATTCACTTGTAAAGTAAAGTATTATCCTGTCAATGTTAGAATAAAATCTGTTGCAGCATGATCCACTGGAAGGCTGTCCAAGAGAGCACTTTCAGTTTGGGGGGGGGGCTGCCGAATATATGAGGTCACTGGTTTTATTCACTTGTAAAGTAGTGTCCTGTCAATGTTATAATAAAAGTCGTTGCAGCACGATCCACTGGAAGGCTGTCCTGGAGAGCACTTTCAGTTTTTGGTGGGGGGACCACCGAGTGTAGGTGATCACTTGTTTTATTCACTTGTAAAGTAAAGTAGTGTCCTGTCACTGTTATAATAAAAGCCATTACAGCACAAGTCACTGGAAGACTATTTAGGAGAGCACTTTCCATTTTTTTTTAGGGGGGGGGTGACTGCTGAATGTAGGAGGTCACTGGTTTTAATTACTTGTAAAGTAAAGTAGTGTCCTGTCACTGTTATAATAAAAGCTGTTGCAGCACAATCCACTGGAAGGTTGTCCTGGAGAGCACTTTCAGTTTTTTGGGGGGACCGCTGAATGTATGAGGTCATTGGTTTTCTTAACACACTACAGACTTAAATCTAGTGATAGGGCACACAGTCACTGAGGGGAACATCCAGCTGCAGAAGGGGATTCCAAAATGGTATCTGCAGCTTTTCAAATGAGAAAAAATCATTGTAAGTAATATTTCAGAAGTCCAAAGCTAATACTGAAAATTACTATGATATTATTTGATCTTCCCATTCTGCCATACAGTTTTGTTGTGATTGCTAGCCCCAAACAGCATTTAAACAATTTGGGCTTGCTTCATGCTTATCAAATGATATCTATAATGACAGTGTGTACTGGTATTTTACATCCTTCGATATAAAGGAGGAATAGCCTCCTGAAAATTGGCTGCATTTTATTTCTCAGCACTTATGGGACTAATTAACTCTTTGCTGACCTTAACAGATCCAAACAATATGAGTGTCCCAAAGCATGATGAGGAGAAGTCTTAAGATAATTGTAAGAACTGATTGGGCTGTAGAATATTGAAATGAGCTGGAAATAACTGATGGAAACTGGAATTGGGCTGGAATGACTGTCTTATCTTTTAATTGCCCAGAACTGTGTTGAACGGGTGCCACTCTCTTCTTCATGTTTCACATCTTCTTGTACCTTTCAGAATAAAAGTCTGCATCCACTGTAATTCGGTTACAAATGTTTTATTATGTACAGTGGAGGAGATGCCAATAATATCTGGATCAAATCTTACAATTTCCAATAACAGTACCGATAAACTGAAATAGACTGAAATATTATGTCCATAACTACTGTACACATTATACTCAGTATGTTTCCTTTCTTCCTGAATAAGGTCATTACTATTCTGGAATGCTGGATATTTGACCTGATTATTCTCGTGTCTGTACCAAACTTCTGCGAATTGCACTGCAATAACTTAATGCTTAACAGTCCGAATGAACAAACTGGCTCATTGCATCTGAAGTATCTCCTAATAATACTAAAACCCTGTAAATTTATACACTCCGCTTTAACATTGTTTCCCAAGCCTGTTTGTACAAAATGTACCGCACATTCTGTTAGCACATTTTATTCTTATCAGTATTCTTGTTTGAAAGTTACCTTTCTGTTGAATTTTCATGTAAAATGTAATATAACGATAATACATCTACTTTAATATGGTTTCATTTCTAGGTCTATGCAAAGAGAATACTGCATTATGCCTGACAAAATATGTTTAAGTGAAACCAACCTAATTTTACAATAATATCTTGCTTAGTTTAGCAGAAGCAGTTCAGAACACAGAATGAATGGACATCAAGCCAGAAACAGATGAGTATCAGACAACAACTAAAAGTGCTAAAACAAAAATAAAAACAAGGAATACATAGAAAAGGACCTGAAAAAATTGAAAGAAACTGGAAAGCGCATCAATACAGTGGCAAGTATGGGGAACTTCTAAAAGAACCTCGTGGGAACAAAGATTTGATGGGGCAATGGTTAGGGACAAGAGATTTGAAACCAAAACATGAAAAGCTAATAACCACAGCACAGGATGTTATACTATGTACATGCCAGTTTGCAAAGTATATAGAAAAAGTGGGAAATACAGGCAAATGAAGGTTCTGTAAAACTTAAATGGAAAGAGTTACTCATCTCATCTGGGTGTGATACACTCATGGCTGAGAGTTTATATAAAGACTTAATAATGTTGTAAAAGTGTTGTGTTGGGGATTGGGCAAACACTATAATATCAAAGTAGAAGAGATGCACTGAAAATTTGAACTCGAACCATTATGAACAGTAATGAAATTTGGATCTTATGATATCACCCAATACAACTGTAGAAAAAGTAGATGTAAGAAAACCAGCCAAGTATTCTGAGAAAAAAGAAAAAAATGAGCATTTATCAATGAAAATGATACACTGAATGAATACAGTGGCTTGCATAGAGAGTTGAAAATCCTTAAACTACAGAGATTTGCAAGCAGACATGAGAGCAATCTGAAAGAAAGTTACACAGACAATTCCACTAGTATAAGGAGCAGTAGGAGTAAGAAAACAGAATAAAAAAAATCCATAACTACGCTACCAGTACATATAACCACATGTGAACTGCAGAAAGTGGCAATTCTGGATACACTGTGGATGCTGATATCAGCAATTCTGAGTGTGAAGGCTGCCAGCCCAGATAGCTAGAATTTTGTAAATAATTCTATGTCATTTTTGAATAGTAATATGATTTGTATGCTTGCCTTAGAAATGTAAGAAAATTATATGTTCTGTACTGAGCTTCAAGATTGTAACCACAGTGCACCCTGCTGGAAAAGAGTAGAAATGTGTATAAACTACATGCCTATGCAATGTATGTGTTGATGATAAAGGCTGGAATATACAGAGTTAACTTGCAAACTCTAAGAAAATAAGTGGAAATTGTTTATGACTCTGTTATCTCTGTTTCAGCTCAAAGCAGGCACAATGTCTAGAGGTATAGGCTTTCCTATTGTCTGGAAACAGAGGTAATTGCAGATTTCAAATGTAAAGGTCTTTAACAGTTTTATGATTTCCAGTTCCAGGCAAGTTTCTAAGAGATAAGTGTCAGCATATAAGTGATAAGTATTCTTGACTACGAGGTGTTATATTTTAAGTTCCTGTTGGCCTAGAAACTAAAAGCAGAGTTGACAAGAATGATGTAATCTAAGATGACCCAGCAGTAATGTGCATTATTAATTTAAGAACTATCTCAGAGAGAAAGTCAGTGCATTTTGTATTTGTCTCTGGTCCTGTAAACATCTCACCAGCATTTGCCTTGCTCTGTAAGTAAGACTTAGATCATAGCATTTCTCTTAGAGATAGATAGGAAAACAGTAAAAACAGTCTAGATGTTTTCTGTATTTATGAGAGACTGTCCTGCAATGTTGTATTAAAGTATTTCCTGTGGTTCTGAACTCTGTTGACACTGTATTGGGTTATTGAGTATTGTCTTGTTCTGTTATTTGTTATTAAATATATTTAAATCTTTTAATTGTGGCTGGTTGTGTTTAGAGATATTTAAGCTGTTAGAGTACTTGCATATGTATTTGTTAACACTGTACCAGCCAATCCTAAATAGCCTTCAAGTCTTGGACACATTTACCATTTGGATAATAGTAACATTACTTCGGTCCCACCAATGAGCGTGTAAGGGCTCAATAATCCACGAAAGTAGAGTTTGACTCACAGTTTAATAGATGCAGAACAAAAGAAACACCATCAACGACAGCAAAAACAAACAGCAGGATCCATCCAAATGCGTAGCACCAAACAGAGCCCACTACATCAAACGAGACAGTGCACAACGGAAAATAACGCTAAAGACAACAAGTTAAGTGCTTTCAACCATATCCATGGTCTTCATCAGAACTAACAGTGAACATCTTGAAAAACTCAATTTATAACTAGCATGTGCCCCCATGTACGCCAACTTAGTTATGTTAAATTGGGAAGACAATGCGTTGTTTCCTTCCAAATATTTCCAATATGTTCGGTATTACTCCAGGTTTCTGGATGATATATACATCATTTGGCAGGCCACTGAAGGATTACTACTAGAATTTTTTGATTTTATTAAAGGAAGTAGCAATTTTTTGAAATTCACCCTCACACACAATACTAAGGGATTACCATACCTTGACACCTATATTGTCAATGATAATGGGAAAATATATTCTCAAATTCACAGGAAACAGACTTTTTCCAACAATTATTTGGATTTTTCTAGTTACCATCCACCCAAGGTTAAATATAATGTATTTAAAGGTCAAGTTATTCGAGCAGTGAGAATGGTTTCAGACGAGGAAGATATGTATAAGGAATTAACATTAATCAAAGAATTTTTTAGTCAAAGAGGCTATCCCTCAGACATGATGCAGGAAGTGATCTCTTATGTTATTAGTCAAAGAGGCATAAAATACAAATCATTATTGGGATCAGGTATTGTTCAAAATACTCCCATCCTCAAAGAAGGTGGAGTTAACCCTAGTTTCAAACGTGCATGTATAATACCCTATTGTGTAGGAGTTGACAATATTAAAAGTATAATATGCAAATTTTGGTATATGATAAGTAACGATCAAATGTTAGTTGACATTTTAGGCACCAAACCTAATTTTGTTTACAGGATGGGTTGTAATATCAAGAAGTTATTAGCACAACAACATCATACCAAACATTCGAAGTTTAATTACTCTAGAAAATCTATTTGTAGAAGGTGTGGATGTTGCAACTACTGTAAATATATGTCCAGTGCAAGTAAGATACATCTCAAAAATGGACACAACAGTATTATTGTCACTCAACCAGGCAATTGCAATACCAAACAGGTCATTTACCTGGCCATGTGCGACGTGTGTCCCGCTTTTACATAGGAAGAACTGAGCATTATTTGAAAAGCGATATATGATCATATGTATTGTATCAAGACCAAAGATATAAATAACGCCTTATATAGACATATACAGGCAAAAGGAACACAACACACGTTTAAATTTAGTATTCTAGAGGTTATCCCGAATGATCCGAGAGGAGGCAATATTAAAAGTTTAATAGCCTTCAAAGAAACCTGGTGGCAATTATATTTGGATGCTACCAATCCACCAGGATTGAACGAGTGCATTTCTATAAAATCCTTACTCATTTAATTATAATTATTATTATTAAATATTCTACAACTATTTATTTACAAACTAAGATTAATGTACATAGTTTATTAGGCATCATTAGCCTTCATATTAATCATATTTTACTTTCATTATAATGAATTATTACACATAATATAGATTCATGAGGCAATATTTCAGGTCACCACCTATATCATTGATTATTTTATGTACATTCTCTAGTGGAGTTCGTTTATAGTTCGTTTATAGTTCATTTATAGTTTATTAATAGTTTATTAACAGCACATTAAGAGTTTTAATATTTTTAATATCTTTTAATAAACATATATTTATAGTATGCCCTCTATTGGATTACTATTATCACTATTTATACATTTTTATGTAATGAATTCTTTAGCATATCAATATAAATATTCATCAATAAATTATATGAGAGCTGGATAATTCGATTATAGAAGTTCCCACATTCAGTAGGTAACATTGTTCCCTATTTACATTTGTATTTATGGGTAATTATGTTTACTTATTTATTGTAGCATTTTTGCACAGTTAGACACATAATTATTGTTTATAGCACTTTTGTATAGTCAGCAAATAGTTTACATCCAGGCACGCCACTTGCGCAGTGTACTATATTTGCAATTGCTCCCTTTCAGGAGGCTTTCTCATACATTTTTTCATACATTCTTTCATATATTTTTATGCATTTGCAACATATTTTTAATATATCTATAATATATTTTAATAATATTACTATGTGTTTTTAAGATGTGCACTTTTAGGGATGTGTATTGTTACAAGGTTGAACACATCTTTATATAGGTTGAACGATTTTTTTAATTTGGCATGATTACGCCTCATACGGAGGTAGTGTAATGTATCTTTAAAATTTTATCAGCTGTTTTGGCACCAATGAAGTTATAAATTGAGTTTTTCAAGATGTTCACTGTTAGTTCTGATGAAGACCATGGATATGGTTGAAAGCGCTTAACTTGTTGTCTTTAGCATTATTTTCCGTTGTGCACTGTCTCGTTTGATGTAGTGGGCTCTGTTTGGTGCTACGCATTTGGATGGATCCTGCTGTTTGTTTTTGCTGTCGTTGATGGTGTTTCTTTTGTTCTGCATCTATTAAACTGTGAGTCAAACTCTACTTTCATGGATTATTGAGCCCTTACACGCTCATTGGTGGGACCGAAGTATTGTTTTTGCTGTTTCAGTCAAAACATTTTTTTACGATGTCTTATTCCACTTTGGATACCACCGGCGTGGGGATTGCGAGGACACCCGAGGACGAGTTACTCACACCAGGTACTGACAATAACAATGCTTTGGAAATTATTGATAATCCTGTCAATTTAAGAGTTGAACTTTGCAGTTTAAAAGACGAAGTCAAACAGTTGACTTCACTCGTGCATAACCTGCTCGCTGGTGGGCTTGCTTGTCAGACTCATGGCTCTCTGTTACAGGATACAGAAGCTCACCATCAAACGGGAGACATCAATAGTGCACCATCTATAACTGTTAAAGCTCAGGCGTCTAAAACCAATTCAGGGAATGACTCTAAAAGAGACAGAATGTTACTAATACACTGCAAGTCTTGTGAAGTGAGTGGGTCTAATTCGGACAATGATGCCGATCAGTCTGACGGTTCAGATATCCCTAACGGTCAAAGATCACGACATGGCAGTTGTAATAAGGGACTGGACATTTCGATCCCCTTATCCAGTAGCAACATCAATATTTCGGATTTTCCCTTCGATTTTTCTCCATACAGTCATGATTTGGAGGCCAAACGAATAGGGACTAAACCAAAAAGACAGCCTCCGAATAAAACTTACTCTGCAGTTGTCGAACTTCCTTATACACAAAAGACTAATCCTCACACACAAAAGACTAATGGTTTAGCCATGACTACAAAATCTGGGTTACATAAGGAGGGAACAGTTGATAAATTTAATCGGTTTAATCAATTTCTCACCTTTGATTTTGGAGCTAATAATGAGAATGATGTTGATAAAGTGTTACATACACAGGAGAATAATAAAAGAGAGAATGTTAGCATTAAGTCAATGATATTTTCATTAGGCAAGAAATTAAAAACCATTAATGGTCTTAAAGTGGACAATATGTATTTACAAAAGTGTCTGGATTCTAAACTTGTCCCGAAGGGCTTAAGATTTTAAACTACCTCTTGGTATTGACTTAACAGATGTGGGTAAAAATGAATTTAATACATTATTTGATGAATGTGGTTTCAAATACATTAAGCTACTTATGAAATTTTATGATGAAAGACTAAGCAAGCTGATACAAGAAGTAGATGATTTAAATGCAACTATAGTAAATGATTTATTATTTAATGATTGGGAAAGACTATATAACAAACAATTCACTGAGGCTGAGAAATGGGCCTCAATTTTGTGTACACGTAAACAGGATAAAATGATTAGGATAAAACACAATACCAACAACAAGTGGCCTATGTGTGGCCTAAGAAACGTAATATTCCTATTAATGACAGACACAATAATATGTCAATTAGAGGTCACGATGATAGTAACGATAGAGGGGTACATCAAGATGTGTTTGAATACGATGAATTTAATATACAGGGTTTTCAAAAATACCCAAGAACCAAGAATCCACCTTATCACAGGAAGTATCCAAAATAGTATTTGATGGGACATATTTAGCGGAGGGAGCACCTAATAGATACCAATGCTAGTCCCATCAGTGACGATACACAGTTTGATAATACAGATGGAGGAAACCTCTTAGATAATAATGAAATGATAATTGTTGATAATATATATACTTATCGTAATTTTAACATCTTTAATTATTCCAAATTATATATTGATAAGGTGCATTTTTCGTTATTTGAGAAAGGTATGAAATTCATTCCCAATCCGGGTTTTAAACTTACCGATGTTTTAATTGATTTTAAGAAATTTATAAGAAAAATTAATCTAGAAGTTTTTTATAAAGATAGTATTTCATTTAGAGCAAATGAAGAAGATAGCGATATATCTCAATCTCTTGTTTTAAAGAGCAAATTTACTCCACCCAACCATCCTACCATTGATACATTTGATAAGGTGGTGACCAGAGAAATTTATAATGAATACAATCATTTAAAATGTATGAAGGCATACCAAAATTTGACGAAAGAAGAGAATAAAATCTTGCAAACTTTAAAGGGGGATAGCTCTATTCGTATCATGAAGCCCGATAAAGGGGGAGGTATTGCTATATATGACAACTTGAATTATATACAAAAGATATACAATATCTTACATTTTTCTGGTAACTATGCAGCTGTTTCCAAGAACGAATTACATATTGCATATCAAAGAATTGATTCGTATATTGAAGAATATTTGGTTGAGGCGCGCATTACTTAAGTTATATACAAGTTTATCAGAGTTAGCAATCCTATTTTAGCTACTATGGTGGGTATCCCCAAGATTCATAAGGATACCAAGGACCCACCCCTGAGACCTATCGTTTCAGGCAGCTATTCAAAAACCTTCAACATAGGCAAATTTATTGACACGATACTGAAAAATGTTTACACCTTTATACCACACATGGTCAAGGACTCTTGGTGCTTTTTATCTCAGTTCCCAGTAAAGGAGTTAGATTTTAGTAAACCATATATTATAGTTACCATAGATGTGGTTGATCTTTTTTCGTGTATACCTAAGGAAGAAGGTTTACAAGCCTTTTCGAATAGCTTGACCAAACACACGGATTTGGAATGGGATTCTATATGTCTGATTACTGAACTAATGGCCATAGTATTAGACAATAATTTCATTTATTTTGAGGGTGAGATTTTTAGACAGACAAAGGGAGTGGCAATGGGGGCAGCATGTGCCCCCATTTACGCCAACTTAGCTATGTTAAATTGGGAAGACAATGCGTTGTTTCCTTCCAAATATTTCCAATATGTTCGGTATTACTCCAGGTTTCTGGATGATATATACATCATTTGGCAGGCCACTGAAGGATTACTACTAGAATTTTTTGATTTTATTAAAGGAAGTAGCAATTTTTTGAAATTCACCCTCACACACAATACTAAGGGATTACCATACCTTGACACCTATATTGCCAATGATAATGGGAAAATATATTCTCAAATTCACAGGAAACAGACTTTTCCAACAATTATTTGGATTTTTCTAGTTACCATCCACCCAAGGTTAAATATAATGTATTTAAAGGTCAAGTTATTCGAGCAGTGAGAATGGTTTCAGACGAGGAAGATATGTATAAGGAATTAACATTAATCAAAGAATTTTTAGTCAAAGAGGCTATCCCTCAGACATGATGCAGGAAGTGATCTCTTATGTTATTAGTCAAAGAGGCATAAAATACAAATCATTATTGGAATCAGGTATTGTTCAAAATACTCCCATCCTCAAAGAAGGTGGAGTTAACCCTAGTTTCAAACGTGCATGTATAATACCCTATTGTGTAGGAGTTGACAATATTAAAAGTATAATATGCAAATTTTGGTATATGATAAGTAACGATCAAATGTTAGTTGACATTTTAGGCACCAAACCTAATTTTGTTTACAGGATGGGTTGTAATATCAAGAAGTTATTAGCACAACAACATCATACCAAACATTCGAAGTTTAATTACTCTAGAAAATCTATTTGTAGAAGGTGTGGATGTTGCAACTACTGTAAATATATGTCCAGTGCAAGTAAGATACATCTCAAAAATGGACACAACAGTATTATTGTCACTCAACCAGGCAATTGCAATACCAAACAGGTCATTTACCTGGCCATGTGCGACGTGTGTCCCGCTTTTTACATAGGAAGAACTGAGCGTTATTTGAAAAAGCGTATATATGATCATATGTATTGTATCAAGACCAAAGATATAAATAACGCCTTATATAGACATATACAGGCAAAAGGAACACAACACACGTTTAAATTTAGTATTCTAGAGGTTATCCCGAATGATCCGAGAGGAGGCAATATTAAAAGTTTAATAGCCTTCAAAGAAACCTGGTGGCAATTATATTTGGATGCTACCAATCCACCAGGATTGAACGAGTGCATTTCTATAAAATCCTTACTCATTTAATTATAATTATTATTATTAAATATTCTACAACTATTTATTTACAAACTAAGATTAATGTACATAGTTTATTAGGCATCATTAGCCTTCATATTAATCATATTTTACTTTCATTATAATGAATTATTACACATAATATAGATTCATGAGGCAATATTTCAGGTCACCACCTATATCATTGATTATTTTATGTACATTCTCTAGTGGAGTTCGTTTATAGTTCGTTTATAGTTCATTTATAGTTTATTAATAGTTTATTAACAGCACATTAAGAGTTTTAATACTTTTTAACATCTTTTAATAAACATATATTTATAGTATGCCCTCTATTGGATTACTATTATCACTATTTATACATTTTTATGTAATGAATTCTTTAGCATATCAATATAAATATTCATCAATAAATTATATGAGAGCTGGATAATTCGATTATAGAAGTTCCCACATTCAGTAGGTAACATTGTTCCCTATTTACATTTGTATTTATGGGTAATTATGTTTACTTATTTATTGTAGCATTTTTGCACAGTTAGACACATAATTATTGTTTATAGCACTTTTGTATAGTCAGCAAATAGTTTACATCCAGGCACGTCACTTGCGCAGTGTACTATATTTGCAATTGCTCCCTTTCAGGAGGCTTTCTCATACATTTTTTTCATACATTCTTTCATATATTTTTTATGCATTTGCAACATATTTTTAATATATCTATAATATATTTTAATAATATTACTATGTGTTTTTTAAGATGTGCACTTTTAGGGATGTGTATTGTTACAAGGTTGAACACATCTTTATATAGGTTGAACGCATTTTTTTTAATTTGGCATGATTACGCCTCATACGGAGGTAGTGTAATGTATCTTTAAAATTTTATCAGCTGTTTTTGGCACCAATGAAGTTATAAATTGAGTTTTTCAAGATGTTCACTGTTAGTTCTGATGAAGACCATGGATATGGTTGAAAGCGCTTAACTTGTTGTCTTTAGCATTATTTTCCGTTGTGCACTGTCTCGTTTGATGTAGTGGGCTCTGTTTGGTGCTACGCATTTGGATGGATCCTGCTGTTTGTTTTTGCTGTCGTTGATGGTGTTTCTTTTGTTCTGCATCTATTAAACTGTGAGTCAAACTCTACTTTCATGGATTATTGAGCCCTTACATGCTCATTGGTGGGACCGAAGTATTGTTTTTGCTGTTTCAGTCAAAACATTTTTTTACGATGTCTTATTCCACTTTGGATACCACCGGCGTGGGGATTGCGAGGACACCCGAGGACGAGTTACTCACACCAGGTACTGACAATAACAATGCTTTGGAAATTATTGATAATCCTGTCAATTTAAGAGTTGAACTTTGCAGTTTAAAAGACGAAGTCAAACAGTTGACTTCACTGCATAACCTGCTCGCTGGTGGGCTTGCTTGTCAGACTCATGGCTCTCTGTTACAGGATACAGAAGCTCACCATCAAACGGGAGACATCAATAGTGCACCATCTATAACTGTTAAAGCTCAGGCGTCTAAAACCAATTCAGGGAATGACTCTAAAAAGAGACAGAATGTTACTAATACACTGCGCAAGTCTTGTGAAGTGAGTGGGTCTAATTCGGACAATGATGCCGATCAGTCTGACGGTTCAGATATCCCTAACGGTCAAAGATCACGACATGGCAGTTGTAATAAGGGACTGGACATTTCGATCCCCTTATCCAGTAGCAACATCAATATTTCGGATTTTCCCTTCGATTTTTCTCCATACAGTCATGATTTGGAGGCCAAACGAATAGGGACTAAACCAAAAGACAGCCTCCGAATAAAACTTACTCTGCAGTTGTCGAACTTCCTTATACACAAAAGACTAATCCTCACACACAAAAGACTAATGGTTTAGCCATGACTACAAAATCTGGGTTACATAAGGAGGGAACAGTTGATAAATTTAATCGGTTTAATCAATTTCTCACCTTTGATTTTGGAGCTAATAATGAGAATGATGTTGATAAAGTGTTACATACACAGGAGAATAATAAAAGAGAGAATGTTAGCATTAAGTCAATGATATTTTCATTAGGCAAGAAATTAAAAACCATTAATGGTCTTAAAGTGGACAATATGTATTTACAAAAGTGTCTGGATTCTAAACTTGTCCCGAAGGGCTTAAGATTTTTTAAACTACCTCTTGGTATTGACTTAACAGATGTGGGTAAAAATGAATTTAATACATTATTTGATGAATGTGGTTTCAAATACATTAAGCTACTTATGAAATTTTATGATGAAAGACTAAGCAAGCTGATACAAGAAGTAGATGATTTAAATGCAACTATAGTAAATGATTTATTATTTAATGATTGGGAAAGACTATATAACAAACAATTCACTGAGGCTGAGAAATGGGCCTCAATTTTGTGTACACGTAAACAGGATAAAATGATTAGGGATAAAACACAATACCAACAACAAGTGGCCTATGTGTGGCCTAAGAAACGTAATATTCCTATTAATGACAGACACAATAATATGTCAATTAGAGGTCACGATGATAGTAACGATAGAGGGGTACATCAAGATGTGTTTGAATACGATGAATTTAATATACAGGGTTTTCAAAAATACCCAAGAACCAAGAATCCACCTTATCACAGGAAGTATCCAAAATAGTATTTGATGGGACATATTTAGCGGAGGGAGCACCCCTAATAGATACCAATGCTAGTCCCATCAGTGACGATACACAGTTTGATAATACAGATGGAGGAAACCTCTTAGATAATAATGAAATGATAATTGTTGATAATATATATACTTATCGTAATTTTAACATCTTTAATTATTCCAAATTATATATTGATAAGGTGCATTTTTCGTTATTTGAGAAAGGTATGAAATTCATTCCCAATCCGGGTTTTAAACTTACCGATGTTTTAATTGATTTTAAGAAATTTATAAGAAAAATTAATCTAGAAGTTTTTTATAAAGATAGTATTTCATTTAGAGCAAATGAAGAAGATAGCGATATATCTCAATCTCTTGTTTTAAAGAGCAAATTTACTCCACCCAACCATCCTACCATTGATACATTTGATAAGGTGGTGACCAGAGAAATTTATAATGAATACAATCATTTAAAATGTATGAAGGCATACCAAAATTTGACGAAAGAAGAGAATAAAATCTTGCAAACTTTAAAGGGGGATAGCTCTATTCAGATCATGAAGCCCGATAAAGGGGGAGGTATTGCTATATATGACAACTTGAATTATATACAAAAGATATACAATATCTTACATTTTTCTGGTAACTATGCAGCTGTTTCCAAGAACGAATTACATATTGCATATCAAAGAATTGATTCAGATATTGAAGAATATTTGGTTGAGGCGCGCATTACTTAAGTTATATACAAGTTTATCAGAGTTAGCAATCCTATTTTAGCTACTATGGTGGGTATCCCCAAGATTCATAAGGATACCAAGGACCCACCCCTGAGACCTATCGTTTCAGGCAGCTATTCAAAAACCTTCAACATAGGCAAATTTATTGACACGATACTGAAAAATGTTTACACCTTTATACCACACATGGTCAAGGACTCTTGGTGCTTTTATCTCAGTTCCCAGTAAAGGAGTTAGATTTTAGTAAACCATATATTATAGTTACCATAGATGTGGTTGATCTTTTTTCGTGTATACCTAAGGAAGAAGGTTTACAAGCCTTTTCGAATAGCTTGACCAAACACACGGATTTGGAATGGGATTCTATATGTCTGATTACTGAACTAATGGCCATAGTATTAGACAATAATTTCATTTATTTTGAGGGTGAGATTTTTAGACAGACAAAGGGAGTGGCAATGGGGGCAGCATGTGCCCCATTTACGCCAACTTAGCTATGTTAAATTGGGAAGACAATGCGTTGTTTCCTTCCAAATATTTCCAATATGTTCGGTATTACTCCAGGTTTCTGGATGATATATACATCATTTGGCAGGCCACTGAAGGATTACTACTAGAATTTTTTGATTTTATTAAAGGAAGTAGCAATTTTTTGAAATTCACCCTCACACACAATACTAAGGGATTACCATACCTTGACACCTATATTGCCAATGATAATGGGAAAATATATTCTCAAATTCACAGGAAACAGACTTTTTCCAACAATTATTTGGATTTTTCTAGTTACCATCCACCCAAGGTTAAATATAATGTATTTAAAGGTCAAGTTATTCGAGCAGTGAGAATGGTTTCAGACGAGGAAGATATGTATAAGGAATTAACATTAATCAAAGAATTTTTTAGTCAAAGAGGCTATCCCTCAGACATGATGCAGGAAGTGATCTCTTATGTTATTAGTCAAAGAGGCATAAAATACAAATCATTATTGGAATCAGGTATTGTTCAAAATACTCCCATCCTCAAAGAAGGTGGAGTTAACCCTAGTTTCAAACGTGCATGTATAATACCCTATTGTGTAGGAGTTGACAATATTAAAAGTATAATATGCAAATTTTGGTATATGATAAGTAACGATCAAATGTTAGTTGACATTTTAGGCACCAAACCTAATTTTGTTTACAGGATGGGTTGTAATATCAAGAAGTTATTAGCACAACAACATCATACCAAACATTCGAAGTTTAATTACTCTAGAAAATCTATTTGTAGAAGGTGTGGATGTTGCAACTACTGTAAATATATGTCCAGTGCAAGTAGGATATATCTCAAAAATGGACACAACAGTATTATTGTCAGTCAACCAGGCAATTGCAATACCAAACAGGTAATTTACCTGGCCATGGGTGACGTGTGTCCTGCTTTTTACATAGGAAGAACTGAGCGTTATTTGAAAAAGCGTATATATGATCATATGTATTGTATCAAGACCAAAGATA
The DNA here is from genome assembly GCF_019279795.1 of Protopterus annectens. Taxonomy (NCBI): domain Eukaryota; kingdom Metazoa; phylum Chordata; order Ceratodontiformes; family Protopteridae; genus Protopterus; species Protopterus annectens. Next base: position 677,407,533 of record NC_056731.1, read on the forward strand.
TAAATAACGCCTTATATAGACATATACAGGCAAAAGGAACACAACACACGTTTAAATTTAGTATTCTAGAGGTTATCCCGAATGATCCGAGAGGAGGCAATATTAAAAGTTTAATAGCCTTCAAAGAAACCTGGTGGCAATTATATTTGGATGCTACCAATCCACCAGGATTGAACGAGTGCATTTCTATAAAATCCTTACTCATTTATTTATAATTATTATTATTAAATATTCTACAATTATTTATTTACAACCTAAGATCAATGTACATAGTTTATTAAGCATCATTAGCCTTCAAATTAATCATACTTTACTTTTATTATAATGAATTATTACACATAATATAGATTCATGAGGCAATATTTCAGGTCACTACCCATATCATTGATTATTATATGTATATTCTCTAGTGAAGTTCATTTATAGTTCATTTATAGTTTATTAATAGTTTATTAACAGCACATTAAGAGTTTTAATACTTTTTAATATCTTTTAATAATATATATTTATAGTATGCCCTCTATTGGATTACTATTATCATTATTTATACATTTTTATTTAATGAATTCTTTAGCATATCAATATAAATATTCATCAATAAATTATTTGAGAGCTGGATAGTTCGATTATAGAAGTTCCCACATTCAGTAGGTAACATTGTTCCCTATTTACATTTGTATTTATGGGCAATTATGTTTATTTATTTATTGTAGCATTTTTGCACAGTTAGACACATAATTATTGTTTATAGCACTTTTGTATAGTCAGCAAATAGTTTACATCCAGGCACGTCACTTGCGCAGTGTACTATATTTGCAATTGCTCCCTTTCAGGAGGCTTTCTCATACATTTTTTTCATACATTCTTTCATATATTTTTTATGCATTTGCAACATATTTTTAATATATCTATAATATATTTTAATAATATTACTATGTGTTTTTTAAGATGTGCACTTTTAGGGATGTGTATTGTTACAAGGTTGAACACATCTTTATATAGGTTGAACGCATTTTTTTTAATTTGGCATGATTACGCCTCATACGGAGGTAGTGTAATGTATCTTTAAAATTTTATCAGCTGTTTTTGGCGCCAATGAAGTTATAAATTGAGTTTTTCAAGATGTTCACTGTTAGTTCTGATGAAGACCATGGATATGGTTGAAAGCGCTTAACTTGTTGTCTTTAGCATTATTTTCCGTTGTGCACTGTCTCGTTTGATGTAGTGGGCTCTGTTTGGTGCTACGCATTTGGATGGATCCTGCTGTTTGTTTTTGCTGTCGTTGATGGTGTTTCTTTTGTTCTGCATCTATTAAACTGTGAGTCAAACTCTACTTTCGTGGATTATTGAGCCCTTACACGCTCATTGGTGGGACCGAAGTATTGTTTTTGCTGTTTCAGTCAAAACATTTTTTTACGATGTCTTATTCCACTTTGGATACCACCGGCGTGGGGATTGCGAGGACACCCGAGGACGAGTTACTCACACCAGGTACTGACAATAACAATGCTTTGGAAATTATTGATAATCCTGTCAATTTAAGAGTTGAACTTTGCAGTTTAAAAGACGAAGTCAAACAGTTGACTTCACTCGTGCATAAACTGCTCGCTGGTGGGCTTGCTTGTCAGACTCATGGCTCTCTGTTACAGGATACAGAAGCTCACCATCAAACGGGAGACATCAATAGTGCACCATCTATAACTGTTAAAGCTCAGGCGTCTAAAACCAATTCAGGGAATGACTCTAAAAAGAGACAGAATGTTACTAATACACTGCGCAAGTCTTGTGAAGTGAGTGGGTCTAATTCGGACAATGATGCCGATCAGTCTGACGGTTCAGATATCCCTAACGGTCAAAGATCACGACATGGCAGTTGTAATAAGGGACTGGACATTTCGATCCCCTTATCCAGTAGCAACATCAATATTTCGGATTTTCCCTTCGATTTTTCTCCATACAGTCATGATTTGGAGGCCAAACGAATAGGGACTAAACCAAAAAGACAGCCTCCGAATAAAACTTACTCTGCAGTTGTCGAACTTCCTTATACACAAAAGACTAATCCTCACACACAAAAGACTAATGGTTTAGCCATGACTACAAAATCTGGGTTACATAAGGAGGGAACAGTTGATAAATTTAATCGGTTTAATCAATTTCTCACCTTTGATTTTGGAGCTAATAATGAGAATGATGTTGATAAAGTGTTACATACACAGGAGAATAATAAAAGAGAGAATGTTAGCATTAAGTCAATGATATTTTCATTAGGCAAGAAATTAAAAACCATTAATGGTCTTAAAGTGGACAATATGTATTTACAAAAGTGTCTGGATTCTAAACTTGTCCCGAAGGGCTTAAGATTTTTTAAACTACCTCTTGGTATTGACTTAACAGATGTGGGTAAAAATGAATTTAATACATTATTTGATGAATGTGGTTTCAAATACATTAAGCTACTTATGAAATTTTATGATGAAAGACTAAGCAAGCTGATACAAGAAGTAGATGATTTAAATGCAACTATAGTAAATGATTTATTATTTAATGATTGGGAAAGACTATATAACAAACAATTCACTGAGGCTGAGAAATGGGCCTCAATTTTGTGTACACGTAAACAGGATAAAATGATTAGGGATAAAACACAATACCAACAACAAGTGGCCTATGTGTGGCCTAAGAAACGTAATATTCCTATTAATGACAGACACAATAATATGTCAATTAGAGGTCACGATGATAGTAACGATAGAGGGGTACATCAAGATGTGTTTGAATACGATGAATTTAATATACAGGGTTTTCAAAAATACCCAAGAACCAAGAATCCACCTTATCACAGGAAGTATCCAAAATAGTATTTGATGGGACATATTTAGCGGAGGGAGCACCCCTAATAGATACCAATGCTAGTCCCATCAGTGACGATACACAGTTTGATAATACAGATGGAGGAAACCTCTTAGATAATAATGAAATGATAATTGTTGATAATATATATACTTATCGTAATTTTAACATCTTTAATTATTCCAAATTATGTATTGATAAGGTGCATTTTTCGTTATTTGAGAAAGGTATGAAATTCATTCCCAATCCGGGTTTTAAACTTACCGATGTTTTAATTGATTTTAAGAAATTTATAAGAAAAATTAATTTAGAAGTTTTTTATAAAGATAGTATTTCATTTAGAGCAAATGAAGAAGATAGCGATATATCTCAATCTCTTGTTTTAAAGAGCAAATTTACTCCACCCAACCATCCTACCATTGATACATTTGATAAGGTGGTGACCAGAGAAATTTATAATGAATACAATCATTTAAAATGTATGAAGGCATACCAAAATTTGACGAAAGAAGAGAATAAAATCTTGCAAACTTTAAAGGGGGATAGCTCTATTCGTATCATGAAGCCCGATAAAGGGGGAGGTATTGCTATATATGACAACTTGAATTATATACAAAAGATATACAATATCTTACATTTTTCTGGTAACTATGCAGCTGTTTCCAAGAACGAATTACATATTGCATATCAAAGAATTGATTCGTATATTGAAGAATATTTGGTTGAGGCGCGCATTACTTAAGTTATATACAAGTTTATCAGAGTTAGCAATCCTATTTTAGCTACTATGGTGGGTATCCCCAAGATTCATAAGGATACCAAGGACCCACCCCTGAGACCTATCGTTTCAGGCAGCTATTCAAAAACCTTCAACATAGGCAAATTTATTGACACGATACTGAAAAATGTTTACACCTTTATACCACACATGGTCAAGGACTCTTGGTGCTTTTTATCTCAGTTCCCAGTAAAGGAGTTAGATTTTAGTAAACCATATATTATAGTTACCATAGATGTGGTTGATCTTTTTTCGTGTATACCTAAGGAAGAAGGTTTACAAGCCTTTTCGAATAGCTTGACCAAACACACGGATTTGGAATGGGATTCTATATGTCTGATTACTGAACTAATGGCCATAGTATTAGACAATAATTTCATTTATTTTGAGGGTGAGATTTTTAGACAGACAAAGGGAGTGGCAATGGGGGCAGCATGTGCCCCCATTTACGCCAACTTAGCTATGTTAAATTGGGAAGACAATGCGTTGTTTCCTTCCAAATATTTCCAATATGTTCGGTATTACTCCAGGTTTCTGGATGATATATACATCATTTGGCAGGCCACTGAAGGATTACTACTAGAATTTTTTGATTTTATTAAAGGAAGTAGCAATTTTTTGAAATTCACCCTCACACACAATACTAAGGGATTACCATACCTTGACACCTATATTGCCAATGATAATGGGAAAATATATTCTCAAATTCACAGGAAACAGACTTTTTCCAACAATTATTTGGATTTTTCTAGTTACCATCCACCCAAGGTTAAATATAATGTATTTAAAGGTCAAGTTATTCGAGCAGTGAGAATGGTTTCAGACGAGGAAGATATGTATAAGGAATTAACATTAATCAAAGAATTTTTTAGTCAAAGAGGCTATCCCTCAGACATGATGCAGGAAGTGATCTCTTATGTTATTAGTCAAAGAGGCATAAAATACAAATCATTATTGGAATCAGGTATTGTTCAAAATACTCCCATCCTCAAAGAAGGTGGAGTTAACCCTAGTTTCAAACGTGCATGTATAATACCCTATTGTGTAGGAGTTGACAATATTAAAAGTATAATATGCAAATTTTGGTATATGATAAGTAACGATCAAATGTTAGTTGACATTTTAGGCACCAAACCTAATTTTGTTTACAGGATGGGTTGTAATATCAAGAAGTTATTAGCACAACAACATCATACCAAACATTCGAAGTTTAATTACTCTAGAAAATCTATTTGTAGAAGGTGTGGATGTTGCAACTACTGTAAATATATGTCCAGTGCAAGTAAGATATATCTCAAAAATGGTCACAACAGTATTATTGTCACTCAACCAGGCAATTGCAATACCAAACAGGTCATTTACCTGGCCATGTGCGACGTGTGTCCCGCTTTTTACATAGGAAGAACTGAGCATTATTTGAAAAAGCGTATATATGATCATATGTATTGTATCAAGACCAAAGATATAAATAACGCCTTATATAGACATATACAGGCAAAAGGAACACAACACACGTTTAAATTTAGTATTCTAGAGGTTATCCCGAATGATCCGAGAGGAGGCAATATTAAAAGTTTAATAGCCTTCAAAGAAACCTGGTGGCAATTATATTTGGATGCTACCAATCCACCAGGATTGAACGAGTGCATTTCTATAAAATCCTTACTCATTTAATTATAATTATTATTATTAAATATTCTACAACTATTTATTTACAAACTAAGATTAATGTACATAGTTTATTAGGCATCATTAGCCTTCATATTAATCATATTTTACTTTCATTATAATGAATTATTACACATAATATAGATTCATGAGGCAATATTTCAGGTCACCACCTACATCATTGATTATTTTATGTACATTCTCTAGTGGAGTTCGTTTATAGTTCGTTTATAGTTCATTTATAGTTTATTAATAGTTTATTAACAGCACATTAAGAGTTTTAATATTTTTTAACATCTTTTAATAAACATATATTTATAGTATGCCCTCTATTGGATTACTATTATCACTATTTATACATTTTTATGTAATGAATTCTTTAGCATATCAATATAAATATTCATCAATAAATTATATGAGAGCTGGATAATTCGATTATAGAAGTTCCCACATTCAGTAGGTAACATTGTTCCCTATTTACATTTGTATTTATGGGTAATTATGTTTATTTATTTATTGTAGCATTTTTGCACAGTTAGACACATAATTATTGTTTATAGCACTTTTGTATAGTCAGCAAATAGTTTACATCCAGGCACGTCACTTGCGCAGTGTACTATATTTGCAATTGCTCCCTTTCAGGAGGCTTTCTCATACATTTTTTTCATACATTCTTTCATATATTTTTTATGCATTTGCAACATATTTTTAATATATCTATAATATATTTTAATAATATTACTATGTGTTTTTTAAGATGTGCACTTTTAGGGATGTGTATTGTTACAAGGTTGAACACATCTTTATATAGGTTGAACGCATTTTTTTTAATTTGGCATGATTACGCCTCATACGGAGGTAGTGTAATGTATCTTTAAAATTTTATCAGCTGTTTTTGGCGCCAATGAAGTTATAAATTGAGTTTTTCAAGATGTTCACTGTTAGTTCTGATGAAGACCATGGATATGGTTGAAAGCGCTTAACTTGTTGTCTTTAGCGTTATTTACCATTGTGCACTGTCTCGTTTGATGTAGTGGGCTCTGTTTGGTGCTACGCATTTGGATGGATCCTGCTGTTTGTTTTTGCTGTCGTTGATGGTGTTTCTTTTGTTCTGCATCTATTAAACTGTGAGTCAAACTCTACTTTCGTGGATTATTGAGCCCTTACACGCTCATTGGTGGGACCGAAGTATTGTTTTTGCTGTTTCAGTCAAAACTTTTTTTATAATAGTAACATTGCACAATAGAATTTGGTCACCCTTTGCAAGGAGCTTATGGTAGCTGATAAGTAGTGGTTGGTGGTAGGTGGTACTACTGTATAGTCTGGGCAGAAGGAGGCATAGATAGTGAACCTGTGCCAGTCTTCCCCAGGAGTGTCTGTGTGTTTGCATATAAATCAAATCTCAAAGTGTGTGTGTGTGTCAGCTACTTGGGCAGGGACACAAAGCACTGGTTGGACAGAGGGGATGCCGGAGCTTTTGGCTAGACCACTCAGCTGAGATCTTAACCCTATAGCTGTTCCAGTGGGGGAGTCTTATTGGGGATCTGGCGAGAAACAGCGAGAGAGAGAGAGAGAAACCAGCCCCAGACTGACAGTGATCTCTGTGTGCTCTTAAGAGAAATTGTACTTTACTGTGTGTGTACTTGTCATCCTCCCAATATGCACGCCCCTGCCTGGTATTAGTGGAGAGGATTGAGGGCCCTTGATTACTGGGCCAGAGCAGGGATGTCACACTGTGAAACATCAAAGAATGGAGCAATACTGATTTCATGGGCTTGAATTATGCCCTGAGTTAGGAATGGTGTCAATTCCTGCAAGGCATGTAAAACACCTAAGCAAATCTGGAAATTAAAATGCAGAGCAGCACTGCAGGTTTATGCCATACTTAGTCCCACCAAAAGGTTGAGCTGTAATGCAGGTGATTACAATTGCTAGTCTCATTAACAGGTGAAGCTATACTGCTGGTAGTTTTAGCATCTACTCTGATCAGTAGGTGGAGCTGTACTCTAGATGACTACAGTATATATTCCCACATAGAGGAGGCTCTGTATAGAAAGTTGCTGCCTGCATGACATAATTCAACCAGCAGGTGAAGCTTTACTGTAGCTGACAACAGTACCCGGTCCCATGATCAGACAACTTGGAATTGCAGATAAGAGCAATACCTTGTCCCACAAAGAGATGGAGTTGAACTGCAGGTCACAAATATACCTATCCAAAAACAGAGCCAGAACCATTCTGAAAGTTACTAGCAGCATGACAATGCCATAGTGTCACCTGCACATGGTGCTTGTGGCATCAGCATGTGGTGTTATATTGTAGCCTACAGCAGTACCCAGTCTCACCAGCAGATGTCATGGCACTGCAGCTGGCTCCAGTACCTAGTCCCACAAGCAGGTGGTAATTTTCTTTAACAGCTTGGAACCTAGACATACCACCAGGAAATTCTTTACTGGAGCCAACTGGTGTACCTAGGCCCACCAGCAGGTGTTGCTCTACTGCAGCAGGATTCAGCAATTAGTGCTGGCAGCAGGATGACTATAATTCAGCCAGCTGCAATACCTCCCTGCACCAGTAGGTTGTATTGTACTGCAGCAGGCTGCAGCACCTAGTCAAAACATCAGGTTGCAGCATCTTGCTGCTGACTGTAGGACCTATTCATACAAGCAAGTAATGCTGCACTGCAGCTGGATGCAGTGCTTAGTCTCCCCCATCAGATTGTACTGTACTGTATCTGGCTGTAGTACTTATTCCCACTAAGAAGTGGCAATGTACTGCAGCCATCTCCATAACCTTGTACTACCAACAGGTGTCACTGTTTTTAATTGCATGTACTACCTTATCCCATCTGCAAGTGGCATCATACTACAGTCTCCTACAGAACATAATCCAGTAGTGGTGAGCACTGTAATTACAAGCAACTGCAGTACCTATTATCACAAGCAAGTGGTGTTTTAATTGTGGCATTGCAGTACCTACCCCACTGGCAGGTGACAGTATATTGCTGTCTCCAATAGAACAAATTACAATAAGCAGGTGCCACTCAGTCTCATCAGTAAATGGTGTCATTTTTCAGCCTACTCAAATCAACAGGTTGCACTGTACTGAGCAGTCTACAGTGCCTAGTCTCATAATTAGGTGACACTCTTCTGCAGCCATCTGAAGTACCTAATCTCGCAAGAAGGGAGTATGCTATTGCATACCTATGCAGTGCCTAGTACTCACAGAAGGTGGAGCTGTTTGCAGGTGCCAGCAGTAGCTTGTCCTTGGTGTAGGTGTCACTGTACTACAGGTGCATACAAAACCTAGTCCAGCAAGCAAGACATTTGGTGATACAGGCACCAGCAGTAGCTAGTGTCAGCATCAGGTGGAGCTATACTGCAGGCGCTTTTGGTACCTAGCTCCACCAAAAGGTGAAATTGCACAGAAACAAGTGGTATTGCACAGCAATCGACTACAGCACCTAGTTGCACCAGCAGGTGGTGATTTACAGTTGCTGGCTGCAGTACTTAGTACAAAAAGCTGATTGTGGTGTACTGCAGACAGGTGCAGAACTTAGAGCAACTAGCAGTTTGATCAGTATTGTAGCTAGCCACAGTTCATAGTCCAGGCTACAGTTCACAGTATATTGCAGCCAACTGCAGTACTATGACCACACAGCAGGTGGCATAATACTGCAGCAGGCAGTGATATACAGTCCTCAAGCAGGTGGCACTGCACAGCAGCCAGCAGCAGTACTCAGTCCAACTCCCAGATGTTGCTGAGATGCAGGTTCCTTCAGCACTTAATGGCACCAGCAGGTGACACTGAATTATTAGGCACCTGCAGTTGTTAGGCCATGCAACTACTGTACCTAGTCCCAGCAGCAGGTGGCATTGTGTAGCAGGTGCTTGCAGTACATCACTAAATAGCAAGGGGTGGTGTACATGGCTGCTGCAATATCTAGTCATATCATAAGATAGCACTTTATTGCAGCTGCCTACAATGCATACTAACACCAGAGGGTAGCATTGTACAGCAGCAGCAGTATCCCATCACAAGAGCAGATGACATTGTACTGCCATTCATTGCAGTACATAGTTCCATCAATAGGGGGTGTTGTAATACAGGTTATGACAGTACATAGTTTTTCTGGCTATTGACATTGTGCTGCAGGTACATTTAATAAACCAGCAGAACACCTGCTGGTGCTGTATTGCTGGTTTCTGTAGAAACTGTTCACACCAGAAGGTAGTGATGCACTAGGGTTTTCTTCAGTACACAGTCTTACCAGTAAGCAATACTGTACTGCATGTCCCTGCAATACCAGCCACAACAGCAGGTGGTGCTGAATTATGGGTGCATGCAGTATCTAGTAACACCAGAAGGTGGCCCTGCACTGCAGCTACAAAATCAGTTTCCACCATGTGTCACTCTACTGAAGGTGCATGCAGTACTTAGTCTCACTTGGAAATAGTATTGTGTTGCAGATGCCAGCAGTATGCAGTATGGCCATCTGGTGGCTGTGTATAACATGTGTATGCAGTACCTAGTCTCAGCAGAAGGTAGTGCAATATTGCAGATGTCTATTATATCTGGTCCAACTAACAGCTGGCAATGTAATGTAAACATCTGCTGTAACTAGACCCACTGTCAGGTGGCAAAATACTATTGGGATCTACAATAGATATTATCAGCAGCAGCTGCAATTTTACAACAGCCAGCTGTAGTACCTAGTCTTAAAAGCCTCAGGCTCTGTGCTACAGTAAGCTTCAGTATCTAGTGTAAACGGTAGGTGTCAGCATATTGCTGCTGGCTGTAGGACCTATTCAGAATAGCATGTAGTGCAGTACTGTAGCTAGCTGCTCTGCCTAGTCAAAACAGCAGGTGGGACTGTACTGTAGCTGACTGCACTACTTATTCCCAATACATGATCGCAGTGTACTGCAGTCACATGCAGCAACTAGCACTACCAGCAAGTGACACGGTTCTATAGGTGCCAGCAGTAATTTATCCTAGCAGGAGATGGTGCTTTACTGCAGGCTCATGCAGTACCTTACCTGCCAGCAGCTGGCTCTGTGTCATAAACACTTGAAGTATCCAGTCTTACCAGCAAGTGTTGCTTTAATTGAGGCACCTACATTATCTAGTCATACTGGCAGACGGCACTATATGGTAGGATCCTACATTACCTATCACAGCCATCAGGAGCAATTTTACTGCAGCCAGCTGGAGTACCTAGTCCAACCAGCAGGTGACATTATTTTTCAGCAAGCATCAATCTGAAGTCAACCCAGAAGGTTGCACTGTACTGTCCTGGATGCAGTGCTAAATCATTCCATCAGGAGCACTGTAATGCATCAGTTGCAATTCCTAATTCCTCCAACAGGTGGTATTCTACTCCACCCATATGCGGTGACCATTAATACAAGCAGATGGAGTTGTTTGAAGGTGTCTGCAGTAGCTTATCCTTGCTGCAGCTGGCACTGTACTGCAGGTGCATGTAGAACCTACTGAGCCAGCAGAAGGTGTTGTACTGTCAGCATCAGCAGTACCTAACCTGACTAGTAGGTTGAGCTGTACTATAGGTGCTTGAAGTATGTAAATCTACCATTAAATGGCACTATTTTGCAGGAGCCTGCAGTACCTAGTTCCACTATATCGTGGCATTGTACTGAAGTGGCCTGCAAGACCTAATCTTACAAAAGATGGTGCTGCTCAGCAGCCAGCTGCAGAACTTTGTACCACCAGCAGATGTTGATATACAGAATCTGGCTGCAGTTCCTACTTTTACCAGCTAGTTGTGGTGTACTGCAGCCAGATGCAGAACCTTATCCTGCCAGCAGGATCATCTGTACTGCAACTAGCCCCAGCTCGTAGCGCAGCTAGCAGTTTGTGCTATACACCAACCAGCTGCAGTAGCATGGCCAACCTACAGGTTGCATTGTACTGCACCAAGCAGCTACATTCAGTTGCACTAGCAGATGGAGCTAAAATGGTGGTGGAGGCAGTACCTACTCACACCAGAAGGTGACAATGTAGTGCAAGTGTGTGCAGTAAATTGTACCGTAAGCATTTGACACTGTAGCAGTTTCAAAACCTAGTCACACAATTTGGTGGCAAATTCATGCTGCATCATAGGTGTTTACAGTTCCCTGTCACACCAGAAGTTGGCAATGTATTTCTGGTGACTGCAGTACTTTGTTCCACCAAGAGGTAGTACTGGAAAACAACAGCAGCACTTAGTCACTCCTGCAGGTGGTGGTCTATTGAAAGTGCATGCAGTACCTTTTCCAGCCAGGAGGTGGTGTTTTATGTCAACTGGCTGTAGCACCTAGCTTCTCCCTCAAATATTGGAGCAGGGACTGCAACTGCCTGTAGTACATAGTTGCCACAGCAAGGGCTACAGTACAGCAACTACCGGGAAACCTAGTCCCACCAGCAGGAGGAACAGTATTGAGAGTTCTTTCAGTGCTAGCTTGGGGCACTGTAAAGCAGCTGCAGTACCCAGTGACATCAGCATGTGGCATTGTATTTCACGCAGCTACAGTACCTAGTCACACCAGCAGATGATGTTAAATTGCAGGAGTTTGCAGTTCCTAGTTCTTTTAGCAGGAGGAGCTGTGTTGCAGATGCCTAGTCTACCTAGTCCCACCTGTAGGTGATTCTGTATTAAATGTGCCTGCAGTATCTTGTCATACTAGAAGGTGGTGTGATAATGCAGTTGCCTGTAGTACTTAGTCCCTAGCAGGTGGTATTTTAATATAGCCAACTACATTACCTAGCCAAACTAGCAGGTGTGAGGAGCTGTACAGCAGTTGCCTTCAGAACCTAGTCCCTCCAGCATGTGGTGCTGTATTAACAGTGCCTGCAGTGTCTGACCACACCAGAACATGGCAATGTACTATACATATTTGCATTATGTAGTCACACGACTAGAGGAGTGCTGTACAGCAGTGTCAGTAGCTAGTCACACTAGTAGGCTGGACTGAAATACAGACAGCTGCAGAACCTTATTACACCAGCATGTGGTGCTGAATTGCAGGTGTCTGCAGATCCTACCTCAACCAAGCACCTGGTGGAGCTGCACTGTAGCTACAGTAGCTTGTCCCACCAGAAGGTGGCACTGTGTTGCAATTACTTCCATTACTTGGTTCAAACAGCAGGTGGTGCTGTTCAGCAGTTGCAGTACCAAGTCCCGCCAGGTGGCACAGTATTGCAGTTACTTGCCATTCCTACTAACACCAGAAGTATCCTGCAATACCTAGTCCACACCTCTCAACTGTACAGATTTTCACATAATTTCCAGATTTTTGCTTCTTATTTTTGATCTGTTTCTCATAAAATTGTTGTTTATTCAGGAGTGGTCAGAAAATAGTGACAGACATTTGAGATTCAAAATTCATACCTTTCTGAAAATTCATGCTAATGCAAAAGCTGTTATTTTATCAACGTTTTAAGTTTGTAAGGGCAATAATTAAAACTTGTCCCTATTTTTGAGCCTTTGTCTCCCCATTATTTATGACTTTGTCCATATTTCTTTCCCTTTTGAGAGGTATCTAGCCCCACCAGCAGATGGCATGATAGAGCATTGGCAGTACTTAGTCATGCCAGTAGGTTCTGACATTGGCTGTAGTACCTATTCCATCTAGCATATTGCATTGCGCTGCAGACATCTGCAGGTCCCAGTCCCACAAGCAAGCGGCTCTGTATTGCAGGTGCCTGCAGTACCAATTTATACTAGAATGTGGCATTTTACTAAATGTTACTGCATTCTCTACATGCAGTGCCAAAGTACACCTGAAAGTGGCTCTGTATTTCATGTGCCTACAGTGCATGCCTCAGCCGAACGTGGTATTTAGTGCAACTGACTGCAGTACCTAGTGCCACCTGCAAGTTGAGCTGTGAGCCAGACATCTGCAGTACCTAGTCTCTCCAGCAGGTGTTGATGTATTGCAACTGCCTGCTGTATCTAGACCCAGCTATTGGTATAGCTGCAGTGAATAAGCTTGCAGTACCTAGGCCCACATACATATTGTACTCCTGCAGACAACTGCCTACAATGTCTAGTTTGTTATACAAGTGTAGTTTGTTATACAGGTGTAGTTGTACTGCATCATGCAGGCTCTAGCGACTCATGCAACTGGAACTGTTCCGCAGGCAACTGCCTGTGATACCTTGTATCAAAGACAGCTGGAGTGGGTTAAAAGAAAAAAAAAGATATACTACTCTGCAGTTAATCCAATAACTAAAGGAGTGTTACTACAAAGGTGCAGAATGAAAAAAGGAAAACGTAAACAGAATGCTACCATGAAAACTTGAAATATACAAATGTATAACACATCTAAGACAAGAAGTATCACTGTTATAAGAATATAGAAAATCGAACAGATAATCAAACATTCTTAGAAAGAGAGATGTTGCAAAAGCAACTGACAGAATTAAAAGACATTGATATTTATTATACACTATTACAAATAGTACACTAAAATGTCAGCTGAACCATAAATATTTAGAAGGTATACAGATAAATATAAAGATAAGCAGAAAATAAGCAACTCACTGAAGATCCAAAAACGATATATAGAGAAATGGGAAACAAAGGAAAAGAACTACAAAGACTAGCAAAAATGAATATGTTTTGGAGAGGTACTTCTGCAGACCCTGTTGAACAAAGCAAATATAAGGAATGCATAGCAGCATTAAAAGAAAGAGTAAGAAATTCAAATATACGGGATAAGAAAGTGGATGAAGTACCAAAGAACATGAGATAAAACTAGGATAACCTCCTAAATGTAAAAACCATGGGATCTTCTGGTTAAAGGTATAAAATTCTTCACACAAGAATTTTGACCTGAGTAAAAATATTTATATGCATATCCCATATTCCAGCCTGGTTAAAAACAGGAAAAATTATACTCCCCTTTAATAATGAACTTGCAATTCATGCTATAAATTTTTGAGCAACACTTCCCTTCCAACAATATATAAATTATATACTGGAATTCATGCAGATTGGGCTAGATTCCTTAAATCTCATAGAATCCAGAGCATTACACCAATATCAACATGAAAATTATGGATAACATTGGAATATATTAATAGCTCATCACAAAATGGAGTATTGCAGTTATAACAGGTCACTACAGAAATGCATAAGTAATCTGTAATGAATAAGAAATAGATATCCAAACGTTGTATAGTACTAAAGTTATAGAAAGATGGTCATAATCCTGAGTGTTATACAGAAATGTAACAAAATCTATACAGTAAGGTTAAGGACAACTACTGAATGTATCTGACTGTTATGATTAAAATAAAAACATTTAAAATGCCAAGTATTCCAGTGTAAGCTGCATGACATTCATAACATAAATTTTCAGAAATAGAAAGAGAAACATCTCAAACTACAATGGATATATCTATATGCCATCCACTAAATTATATGTGCTTCAAAGTTGCAAGGCTATTTGTAATATATATATATATATATATATATATATATATATATATATATATATATATATATATATATATATATATATATGTCACTCCTTACAGTAAACTCAAAGGCAACTATGGATATCTATATAATACATGCATCGTCAAAGTATATCAGCTTGGATTTATGGATTTTGACAGAATTCATACATTTTCTAAATAAAAAATTAAAGGTGAAGGGCAATCATGGCCACATCAGCATAGCTAACAGTTCCTGACAATGGGTTTGGGACTTATGTGGGAAACACAAGTAATGCACATACCCAAGGGAAGTGGGCAATAGAAAAGAAGATATGGGGTATGTATGAAGAAGAGAGACACACAAGAGGGATGTTGAATTGGAAAATCTGAGGGAAAGTCAGATGGGTATGGGCAATTTCTTTTTTTTTTTTTTTTTTGTTGGGACTAGGCCCCATTTTTTTTAAGAATTGAAGGAAAGGTAAACATATAAAAAAGGGAGTTGAAGGTCATCACAGCAGGTATGCCCATAGACAAAAATAGCACAAAATAAGAGAGACAAAGGTTGGAAAAAGACAATAGGGACAGGTAAGTTACAAAGACAAAAAAAATTGCATAACACTGGCAATAGAAAGTTGACAAACAGTGTGGCGATGCATACCAACCATGGTGAAATGCAGCAAAATATATCTATGTATGCACTATTACGCTACAACATGTCACAAACTGTGTGGCATTCATACCTGGATGTGTATGAACAATGGTAGATGGGTGTTCCAAGGTAATAAAATAGGATCACAGTACACATTGGGTAAATATACAAACATCCAATTAGTCCATCGGCAGTACATGTGTAAACCAAGCAACATCACAGATGAGTAAATGCAGTTCTAACAATGGTAGATAACTCCACCAGAGGACAGAACCAAGCCTACGACTGTCCATGTGAAAAGCAAAAAGCCAAGCACAGTGCCAAACAGAACTACTGCAGAAGAGCAACAAATGCTGCAACATATACAAATAGGTGTACACAACCAAAACAAATGTATAATGGAATGTGTATATGTTACACACATATACTATTTCAAAGGCAACACCCAGGTGTAGATGTGTATGTATGTCTATCAGTGGCATAAATGACATGTGCATAAAATCAAAGTTGATACACATAAAGATACCAATGACGTAATAATATGTTCAAAAGTGTAACAGTACAGCATAATGAATATAACATAGATGTGAAAATCTACACTGGGTAACACACAAGTGTAATAAGAACAAGGATGCATTGCAAGCATTAGTCAACAACTAGTGTGCATATGTCCTGCATTGTACATTGCCCATACACGTGTCACATGTTCACTGTGTTAAACTAATAAATGGCAATGGACAGTAGTTTTAACAATGGCAAACATACCTGTAAAAATAATAGGGAAATATGAAGCCAGGAGGGAGGTGGACAACCTGGGCCCACATCAAGGTAAAGCAGGACAAGATAAGGTGACATAATGCAAATGCATGTGTAAAGCAGACAGGGTGCTGTAAAAGCCACACAGACATACATTTCACCAAATGGAAATGGATGCCAAATGGCCAGATGAATTGCTGATGTCAACAGAACTGGACATGTATAAAACACACATACACAGTAATGTGTAGTCATATCAACATGCATAGGTAAGCAAGCCAAGAAGTAAAAGCACATACACATGTACAGTCAGGCAGGTATATGTCAACCATCCTGGTCATTATGAAGCAGCAGACACTCCTGTGAGCATCATTACAGCAAGTCAGCAGGAAATCACTAAATGTTCACGTGTCGAAGGTACATTTGTGTGTCAGTATGTATCCGACTAAGTGCACACACACACATGTACAATCATTTAATGTGTACAATTATTCATGGAAGGTGCACACTGATGTCACTATGTTATGGGTGTGGAAAAGCTATGTACAACAAATACAGCATATGTACTATGAAAGAATTAATTATCTGTAACACTGTGTACAGATTAACATTACATTGCTGCTCGATGCAGTCAGAAAAGCAGGGCTGCAAATAGGATATACCTGTATATGATCCCACATGGCATCAGTAGTGCCAAACCATGACACACAACACCACATCATGACAGTGGGACATCATGACAACTGTCATCCAAAACACGTGTGGAATGACATGTCTGTATATTGCACATATTTGATATGGCAAAACAGAAATCCAAGGCATATGTTAGTGATGGAGTATGGACAACAAATGTTGTTTATCAGTCTCCACTTTAAGATGCATTTTACTGGCTATCTCTTGCAGCACTATCTACAGGTGAACTGCCACAATGCATGGACAGTTGAATGTGTGTGGAAAGTGTAATGTGTTAATGTGTGTCATGCACACATTGAAACTGAAGTAAATGTCAAACAACAGCAACACATAAGCATGAAAGATACATCGTATGCTTGCACAAGAGTGCATATAACACAAATGGAGCACAGAGACAATACTTATTCACCAAAGTGACCAGACTGATGGGAATTAGACTTCTAATTGATCTCAAGACCTATCCCCCTGAATGAATCCCACATAGCCTGTGCCATATCCTCAGAGAAGGTCCTAATCATGATCTTCATTTGTGTTCAGAACACATTTGTCATGAGTTACCAGATCTCCTCTCAAAAATTGTCTCAGTCTCGTTCGTGTCAACATTTCCTCCAGGGTGCAGGCAGGATAGCTTGGTCAGGGGTAAGTCCAGGTTTCTCAGCATCATTGACGTCATCATCATCACCAACATCCTCAGAAGACTTTGTAAGTGGCCTTGCATGTGCATGTCATCGTCTTTGGATTAGAGAACTTCCAAAGGTACCATGCTCTGTAAAGATTAATTACAAAGCACAACAGAAAAGAAAAGCAAGTGTCTGTTATGCAGAACAGTCCTATGAATATCATAGCACAACATAATATGACTATGATGACAATTTACACTGAGAATGATACACGTCCATTATGGACAGAGTTACCTATAGCCCTATATTTCATAATCCTAAAAAGGATGGAAATATTCTTTTCTGAACAATTACATATGTTTTAATGTGCATGCGCTCGCACAAACGCACATGCGCACACACCAAACACACACACACACACACACACACACACACACACACACACACACACACACACACACACACACACACACACACACACACACACACTGGTCAATAGCTTTCTAAAAATATATCTGTGCTCATATCAACATATTGTACTCTCTGTCTGCATTCAATTATTCATAGGAGCAGCCACGATGTGTCATTGTTAAAATGAGGAGGAAGTGATTTGACAGTATTGTGGAAAATATGTATGCCATATGACTAACATCTGAGACAAACAGCATGATATTTGGATGAAGACATCAATATAATGAGAAAAAACACTAAAAATAATGTGATATGCTCAATCAACACAACTGTTGACATATGAGAAATCATTATAGCTGTTACTAATAGTATTGTATGTGCACAACTGTACGCAATATCTACAAAAACAATTAACAATCAGTAGCCTAAAAAAAACATGTTTGCTGATACCAAACTGTCACAATCAAATGGATATCTGCCAACCAGAATCCAAAAAACAGAGAGTATACCATGGTTAAAAGTACTAAAAATACTTGAATACACAGTAAAACAATGAAAATAGTACGCACTTTCACAGTCTATTTTCACAATTGCTTCTTCAGACCTAACAGAATACAACCCTCAACACCATTTATATTAACAAACATCCAATCAACACTCAACATTAATTAAAACATCAATATTCAATCAATTAATACAGAACAGAGAATACATTCTTCAGTGTGTCAGGTGTCATGCTTTTAAGACTGGTTTCAAAGACACTTTTTCATTAAGCCCAGGAAATTTATCACTATTCAGTCGTATTATCCACTCCTGTTATTTTACCTCCGTTAGGTTCTTAAAATCTCTCCCTCTCAGGTTAGTAACTAAAACTTCTAACACTAAAAACTTAAAAGTATGGTTCTGCCCCTTATCAAGAATATGTTGGGCTCGGGCATTAGTTGTTTTTACATTCTTAATATCACTGACATGCTCTAATACTCTATCTTTTAAGCATCTATTAGTCTTTCCTACATAATAGGCGTAACATACCACACAATATGCAAAATAAATCAAGTCCTTAGTGTGACAATCAGCATAAAGGGAAGTTTCAATAACAAACATCTGTAGTGGATGTGTAAACCTATTGTGTATGTATATATATATATATATATATGTATATATATATATATATATATATATATATATATATATATATATATATATTTTTTTTTGCATGCCTTACATTTCCTATAACAAAACGTCCCTTCACAGTCTGATAGAGGTATGTATAAGTCCTTCATATTTTTGTACCATAGGTGACTCGATAGTGAGCCACACTGATGTCCCACTCACTAGTTTGAATAAGGAGAAGGTAACAGTCAGCTGTTTATCAGGTGCCAGAATCCGACACATAACACACACACTCAGGTCACTCCACAACAAGCACAAGTATGACTCTGTCACTGTCCATGTGGGTGTGAATGACCTGGAATGCACCTCCCTGGACTACATGAAAAGAGACATGGAGGAGCTCTCAGATTATGTTGCCCAGGTAGGTATGACCCTAGCCCTGAGCAGCATCCTACCGTCGCCCAGAAATATACTGCAGTACAAGCAGAAAATAATTGACTTCAACAATTGGCTAAGTTCCTGGTGTCAGTCTATGGGGATCCAGTATCTGTCTGATTGGGCTGACATGATTAACAGACCACGATGCTTTGCCAGAGATGGTCTGCATCTGTCACCCCAGGATTTCCGGATACTGGCTAAGGCTCTCTCCACCCTTATAGTGCCTTTTTAGGTGATGTTCTAAAGACCAAATTACCACCGTAACAGCTATACATAAATGCAATCTGAGGGTCATGCTGCTCAACACTAGAAGTCTAAATCTCAAGATGCACTTGCATGAAGCACTCCTCAAAATGGAGAACATCGACATTTGCGCAGTAATGGAGACCTGGTTTAAAGCAGCAGAAAGCACGCCTGCACTACCAGGCTATAACTCATTCCACACCTTTTGACCCCAGAATATGGACCAAAGTTCCAAAGGCAGTGGTGTCTCCATATTCATAAAGGATATACACACCTCTAGACTAGTAGCACAGCATAATGCCTCTGAGATACTTCAGGTACAACTAACATTGGGTAAGATGGTGATTCAGGTCATAGCCTGCTATAGGTCCCCAACCATGTCCCAAGACTGTCACTCCATGTTCCTAAGCACTCTGGAAACTATTAGGGTCCAACCCAACACTCTCATACTAGGTGACTTCAACTACCACTCCATCACCTGGGAAAACTACTCATGCATCAATACACTGGCTCAACACTTCCTGAAATTCATCAATTTCAATGTCCTCAACCAGCTCATTCTTACTCCCACTACAGGAGGCAACATCCTTGACCTGGTTATTACTAACATGGGCAACCATTGCTCTACACCAATAGTCAATTCCTCCCTGGTTAGATCCGACCACAAACTAATCACCATGGAAATCCACATCTCACCTGCACCCTCCGCAAAGGTAACCACCAAGAAAAACTTCTCCAAAGCTAACTCTGGGCTTCTAAAATCAGAGGTGGCTAACTTCACGGCACCTATGTCAATGGAAAATATATGCATGACTGCCAAATCATACACCAATGCACTGTATGAACACATACATAAATGCATGGAACTAGCCATACCCAACAGAACCAAGACATTCTCCTCCAAAAAAAACGGAAGCCAATCTGGTGGTTCCCTGCCACTAATGAACTCTACAACAGAAGGAAGAAACTGTTGGAGGAAAAAGGTGAAGTCCCAAGACTGGAAAAACTCCCTTATTAGCCTCAACAAAAAGTTGAGATCCCTCATCAAAACCTCTAAAGCCACCTATGAAGGCAGAATTGTGGCAGACACTAAAAACAACCACAAAGCGTTCTATAGTTATATCAAGAATCTCCACGGCAATACCCAGGTTTGCTCTGAGTTACTGCACAATGGTACCAGATATTGCCAACATGCTGGCTGACAGATTCAGTGCCAACTTTACCCCACTCTCCCCCCCTAAAGGACCAATCACAATACCAGAGGAATGCCAGGCACCCAGCATCACTGCAGCACAGGTTAAAGCTGCAATGTCCAAGGCCAAGAATACAGCATCCATGGGATATGACAATATCCTTGGATGTGTTCTACATGAACTACAAAGTGAATTGGCACCACATCTGTGTGCCTTGTTCAATCACAGCCTCACCTCAGGATTTGTCCCTACAGAATGGAGCACTGCTAAAGTCATTCTCTCCATATAGGGGGAGCGACTACAGACCCTGGGAATTATTTCCCCATTAGCCTGATGAGTCTGATATGTAAGGCTATACAGCGCATAATCATGGACCTAATTAACAAGGATATAGGGAATCTCCAAACTCTAGATCCCACACAATTTGATTTTGTGAAAGGTAGATCATGCCTGCTCAACCTGGTTGACCTCTTTGAGTCAGTCACCAGAGCTGTGGATGAGGACAAGGCAGTTTATACAGCCTACTTCAATCTGGCCAAGGCCTTTGATACCATTCTCCACTCAGGAATTATTGATAAACAGACCAAACTAGGCATCAACCCCTATATAGCTAGGCGGGTTACAAATTGGCTCACAGATGGAATCCACAGTGTGAAAGTAGTGAACTCGAAGTCAGATTGCTGACCAGTCACGATTAGAAACCCACAAGGATCAGTCCTGGGTCCTCTCCTGTTTGGCATCTACTTCTCAGAAGTTTGAGCCAACACAGAGGGACTCTGGCTGACCAAGTTCGCAGACGACTTCAAGCTGGGAGCCATTATTAACTCCCCAAGTGATGTAGACATCCTACAGAAAGGATTCACTGAGACCAATGACTGGTGGTGAAACCATGGCCTAAAGCTTAATGCCAAAAAATGCGTCATCATCATCATCCCCTTTGGGAAAAAAACAATTCCCACTAATTACCACATAGATGGGAGCCCACTGAACACTGAAGGCATTATAAGAGATATGGGGACACAGGTTGACAGCAACCTCTCCTTTGACCACCACATTGCCACTGTGGTCAAAAGTCCTTTTATGTGGCACATCTCATTACCAAGGGTTTTGCATCCAGGAAGAAAGAGGTCATCATCTCTCTCTCTACTCTTCCCTCATTAGGCCAGTCATCGAGTATAATGCCCCATTTGGCATGTACCTCACTACTCACATGCAACAGCTAGAAAGGCCACAAAAGTACCTCACAAAGAGGATCCTAGGCCTTAAACACATGTCCTAGATGGGCAAACTCAAAAAACTCCAGCTATTGTCTGTCTCATATTGTCTACTAAGAAGTGATCTCTGCTTGACTTACAAAGCCATATCTGACCCAGCTCTGTTAGAAATGCTACATCTAAAGAAATCCCAATCCCTCCACACCACATGCTCCAGAGACCTCAACCTCATTACCACAATCAACAGAACATGCTGGAGGGACAGTTTCATAACCCAGAGATTGCCCATGCTCTGGAACAGACTTCCTGTACATGTCAACCAGAGCACCTCAATGGTGCCTTCTTCAAGAGAAATCTTGATGAGTGGATGGGAAATAGAAAGTTCACCCCAGGGATCACTCCTTTGGCTCTACTTGATAGAGGCACTGGGAACTAACGTTGAGCGGTACGGTGCCAGGGCACTTCTATGGGCTAGGCTTGTAAAGGCTCCAGGGGCATTAGCTTAGTACACACCTATGAACCTATAACTGTCTCTTCAGCGATGGTCTATTCCTAAAAGTACAGATAGGTTTCTCACTCACTATTCTCCCTGTTTTCTCATCAGACTTTAAAATTGCCCAGTTCTTCTTGATAATTTCACAGACCACATTAATATTACTAGAATATGTTAATGCCAATCTCATTTCATTCCTATGTCCCTGTATATTATCCTGATTGTGTCTACATGGACTAGAAAAATACGCTCTACCTATGCCCTCTCTCTCTAATAACAACTCTCCATGCACTTATCAACCTCAATACTATTGTATCCACTCTCAGACAAATTGTGTCTTAGCTCCACTAGTGCTTTTTCTAAATCATCTTTGTCTGTATGTAACCTCATAGTTCTAATCACCTGTGCCTTCACAATATTGCATGGCACATAATGAGGATGTATTCTACTATGATGAAATAAGTTATTCTTTTTGCATTCTTTTTTTAAAAAATTGTGTTTTGAGTCTGCCTCCTACTGTCTTACTAATAACTACATCCAGGAAACTAATAGACTGCACTGAACATGTAACTGTAAACTTTAAAAATGGTGTTGTGGAGTGTAAATATTCAACATAACCTTTTACTAAGCTTAACGGGCCTTTCCATAAAATAAACACGTTGCCCACAAATCTCCTATAATAAAAATATAATCTACAAAAACATTATTCTTAAATACAAATTCTTGTAAGTTTTGAAAGCACAACACCTGACACACTGAAGAATGTATTCTCTATTCTGTCTTAATTGATTGAATAATGATGTTTTAATTAATGTTGAATGTTGATTGGATGTTTGTTAATATAAATGGGAGTGAGGGTCCTATGCTGTTAGGTGTGTAAAAGCAGTTGTGAAAATAGGCTGTGAAAGCCCTTAACATTTTCATTTTTTTACTGTGTATTGAAGTAGTTTTAGTACTTTTAGCTGTGGTATACTCGCTTTTTTGGATTTTATTTGGACTGTTTGAAGAGAGAGTATTTTGCCAACTCCCCTGGACTTTTACTGCTGCTGTATTGTTCTTTTTTTGGGTTTGTTTGGACATTTTGTTGTAGGAAATGTAAGGCATGCAAATATATCTACATATATATATATATATATATATATATATATATATATATATATATATATATATATATATATATAGGCAATAGGTTTACACATCCACTACGGATGTTTGTTATTGAAACTTCCCTTTATGCTGATTGTCACACTAAGGACTTGATTTATTTTGCATATTGTGTGGTATGTTACGCCTATTATGTAGGAAAGACTAATAGATGCTTAAAGGATAGAGTATTAGAGCATGTCAGTGATATTAAGAATGTAAAAACAACTAATGCCCGAGCCCAGCATGTTCTTGATAAGGGGCAGAACCATACTTTTAAGTTTTTAGTGTTAGAATTTTTAGTTGCTACCCTGAGAGGGGGAGATTTTAAGAATCTAATGGAGGCAAAATAACAGGAGTGGATAATATGACTGAATAGTGATAAATTTCCTGGGCTTAATGAAAACGTGTCTTTGAAACCAGTCTTAAAAGCATGACACCTGACACACTGAAGAATGTATTCTCTGTTCTGCCTTAATTGATTGAATAATGATGATTTAATTAATGTTGAGTGTTGATTGGATGTTTGTTAATATAAATGGTGTTGAGGGTTGTATTCTGTTAGGTCTGAAGAAGCAATTGTGAAAATAGACTGTGAAAGTGCTTACCATTTTCATTGTTTTACTGTGTATTAAAGTATTTTTAGTACTTCTAGCCACAGTATACTTTTTTTTGGATTTTATTTGGACTGTTTGAACAGAAAGTATTTTGCCAACTCCTGGACTTTTGTCGATGCTATTTGCCATGTTGGAGAGATATAGTACTAACATTGACATGTGGCCTCTCTTTCTCTCTTTCCCTCCCTCCCCCTCTCTCTCTCTATCTTTCTCTCCCTCTCTTGGAAGGTTATGGATTATGTATATATTAGCAGAAATTTGATGAATAACCAAATCATTCACAACTACTCTCAAAATATATTTTAATAGCAATAAATGTAATATGTTTTATATATAGATACTGTGACTACATTAAAGCAAGATAACTGTTACAGATATATGTGTATCCTTTCCAGATATGAACACACAGCACACCAAAATGTAGGCATGCTGGCCTGTTTCCTTACAAGCTGAGATAACAGTCTGTTCTTAAACAGATGGGTAATGCTCTCCAAACACTGTTAGTCAATAGCTGATGTTATCAGAGCATTACAGATTATGGCCTTATTTGTAAAAATTCGAAGACTACATCAGTGAGTCATTACCATGCACAACAAAAGCATTAATGTAAAGCATTGCAATACGCTTCTTCCAAAAAATGCTATTGGCATAGGTAACCAAGGTAATAGGTACAGATATGTGCTTCCCCTATGTAGTGTGGAACCCAAACATGCCAAAATTTAGACATGCTAGCCAGTTGCCTTACATGCTGAGCTAAAATTCAGCCATGATTTCATTACAGAAAATAGGTACGAGAGGTGTTTATGAGAAATCCTGTGGAAAACGTATGAACATGGAAAATACAAACAATTTGTGGATATGTCAACACATAACTAAAAGCATACAGTATGTGTAACCAATGAGACAGGCATTACTTTTAAAGTTAAATAAATGTGTCTGTGTAATTGTTTAGGAGGTCTGATATAATGAAGTTATGTATGACTTGTGTTTAGTAGGTGATACAGTGGGATTATAATGGAAAACTTTGAAATGCACAGTCATCTGAGGCCTAGGCACTGTAGGTGTCTGTGCTGCACAAGAACAGTGATTCTGTGAAATTATGTAGTTAGATGTAAAACATCTGTACATCTACAAAGGACATACTTATAGATATCATACAAATTATTAAATAAATAAATTATTTAACAACATGGGAAATTAACCCAAAGTTAAGAGGACAGTATTTATCAAGTCTACTTAATTATCCCCATGAGCTAATTATCACAACAGCTAAGACAATATTATAAAAGTGTCTGCCTGATACATATGGTACAGAGAAATATCTGTAAAATCTGCAGCAACACTCAGGTATACGTAGAATACTGGCACTCACAGTAGGGATCTACAGGCTGCCTTTGCACCTCAGTGACCCTCCTTTGAAGCTCCTCCATGTCCCTCCAATGCAGGTCATCATAGAGGTGATGGACCTGTACTCCAATGTGGTAGATCCCCATCTTCTGTTGGTGCCCCCTTGTGATCTGGTTCCACATGTCAATCATGGCAAAATTCCTAGGTCTGCTCTCATCCTCTGCTCCAATCTGGCATACACAGTCAACATATGGGTCATATCCTTGTTGGTCCATTTGAGAGCACTGATACAACTCAGCCTCCTCAAAGTAGCCATTGTGATGCTCAAGTTGAAGAAGTCTGGAAAATACAAAGACAGAGAATTGCTAACTGAGGTACCACTCAATTTGCAGTTAGCAACAGTCTGATCAGTAAATGTATCAAAATCAATATCTGAAAGTGACACTGATGTCATGTTATCAGATCGTTGGAAGATAATGGTATGTGCCACAGGTGGTACCATTTATCTATACCTACTGGGCATTTACGTGGTAAACCTGGGTGTTTCTGCACATAACGACAATTTGCAGGGATGTGAACAAATGAGATTCCAAAAATTAGAATTTTAATTAACCTTACTAATTATCTGTGGAGTAAATGATACTTAATGTTGAGTGCACAACGGGTGCACTTTGATCCTGTGATTTGGAGTGAGAGGTACATTGACAACTGGTAGAATCTTTATTGTGGTGATTAGTAAATCTGTTAAAGTTACTCATTACAAAAGCATATATTTTAATTAATATTCACTTAAAATAATAATAAATTGCCATACGTTGCTGGAGTGATGTTGTCTTGAACTATATGCATACAGGTGTTGTTCTTCTAAATAGTTTATTTCAGTCCCATATGCAGTTGTACAGACAGACTTCCACCACAAATGTTAACAGTATATGAAGGGTGATTTATAGATTTACAGATCATCCTCAATTCTTACTGGAAATTCCTTGCATTCTGCCATGTAACTATGTAAAGCTACAGATTACAACACTATCTGTATATAGCATGTGATGTTGATATTACAGATATTTCTTATTTCATGTCTCCTAACAAAAGTTTTATAAAGATGTATTGTTGTTGCAGATATGTCTTCAATGATAATTCTTAGCAAAGGTATTATCAGTACTGGCTCAATATACTAAGGATCCATACCTGGCTATGGATCCTGAGGTTTACCCATGAGATCCATATGGTCTTTAGATTATTTGCTGTAGTATTAGAATGGCACATGCAAGTAGACTCAGGTGCATAATTCTCATCTTTGGACTTCCATGCAAAATAAATGTACTGTCATGGGTTCAAATTCCACTCACAAATTATAAAGATATTATATGTTATGCTGATTTTACCAACATTATGTATGAAGGCATTGTTGTTACTTGTAATATGTCACACTAGCATTCATCATACAGACATTTTCAATGCACCAGAATGAATAGTGTTTATATTGACATATGCTGTTCAGAGAATGAAATGCAGAAATGGGTCAAACATGATTATTATCATGTTCATATCAATGTCTTTCAGATGGCCAATCATCCTGGGGTGAAAACTTCTCAATCCAGGTAAATGGCATCATAATTGATGCTCTCCCCCAACACGGAAGAGACTCCTAGGCTATTTAGGTGATACTGTTTACTGAAATGAAATCTGGATGGACCTCACCAACAGGATCAAGGTAGTTGGAGGCCACAATTGATCCATGCGGCTAGTAGACAGTGCCATTCAGACATGATCCTTTGTGCAGCCAACAGAGTGACATGTTATGAGAGATCAAGGGATGCCACAAGTGGTAGACCATCACTAAACCCTTGATGAAATTACAAAATTTCTGGCCTCATTGCATACAGCAAGAGGGGAGTGATGCATCCCTTGTGGTGGAATTGAAGCTGGAGTTCCAGGATGGATATGTATGTATTTATTTTCATTACAGGGATGTGTATTGAGACAATCACTGCATATTGCTATAGCATGTATATTCATGTATTGTTGCTTTTGATTTACAGCAGCAGAGTTAAGCCATGCACACACATCCACACAGGGTGAGGATGATGAATGTGAGTCTAATGACATGTATTAATACAACTGAAATACAGACAGAGCAGTCCAAACAACATTTGTAATGCTGTTTGCATTAATATTCACAGGTCCATCTACTTTGTACCTACACCAGAGATCATCAGATGAGGTTCTCCATACTGTTACTGTGCCTCCACCTCATTTCATGGCACTGCTGTTTACTGCTGCATTGTTGTTTTCCTACCATTGTACACTGCAGGTTCATCCAGTGGAGGGGCAAGCTGTGCAAGTGCAGACAAACCAGTTGTGCTACAGCAAAATTGTCATAGCTTTCAACAGTGTGTAGCACACGTGATACCTGACATTTCTGGCTACAGTTATCAATACAGGCCCATCTAATGTACAGTTGCAATGCCTATCACATAAGTGTTTGCAGCTCGTGTTGCTGTGTTGTATGTGTGATGCTGTCAGTATTCTTTTCACTAAATATATGACTGTGCTGTCCTTCTCTTTACTTTCCCACTGTGCAACACCATCCTCTACATAACAGGAATCTGTCAGTGGTATGCTATTACATATGTTTCATACCTGTCATTGCTGTTAATTCTGTAGTTGTCTTCCATTAATACTTTGTCCATTTTACCATTCCTAGGTCAGTCTGCATCAACATTCCTAAATGCACGTAAGAGTGGTATGTGTATGTCCCATATTCTGTATGCTTTAACTGTGTTCACTAGGTTAATTGTGTAAATGATGTGGTCAGTGTTGTTTTTTTTTCCTACAGTAGTTGACGTTCATCCCTGTTCAGCACCACCAACTTCCCATAAGTGTTTCTCAGGTGTTTTTCTTATGTCATGTATGTTAACCATGCAAACAGATTACATACTTAAGTTAGGCAATTCTGTGAAACATATATACAGTAGACTGCAAGTGAAGTCACTATTATTTGTAACATTGCAGTGAGATATATGTACCATATGTCTTTGATTATAGCCATCATGTGATGTAGGTACATTGTCCTGATCTGTATCATTGTATCTTGTAGCACATCAACTATCTGCATCATTCAGCAACCCATCCACTAATCATAATTTTGTTCATGAGGTGTCTCAGCATGGTAGTATGGCCCCTGTCACAGAGGGCCTTGGGTTGTTTGTAGAGTCCATCCATGAGGTTGACAGTGACACTGCAGCAGATGTAGTCTCAAATGTGGAGGTCCACTTGTTTAGCCATTCAGAAGATGCTGCCACAGTGGATGTTGAACAGAGTATGGTCATTGACCAACACACCGCAGTTGAGAGCACTGCTGCTGGCAGTTCCACACAACAACCAGGAGGATGGCATAGTGGTAGCTGTAAGCGAGCAAATGTTGTATACAGTCAGTTGTCAGAGGGTTTCTGCTTCCTACTGCAGGCAAATGACTGGTCACAGCAATAGCATTATTCAGACATCTGCCTGTGCCACAGATCATGTGACACAACAGATACGTGTCTTGCATGAAAGGACAAGAGCACAGACAAGGTGAGATTATGGATGCATTGGCCATTCAGAATGAGAGTCTACTAGCTGTGGCACAGTTGGTGGAAACCATGGCCTACAGTGTACTGCAGCAGTGTTACACTGCCAGCAGGATTCTGGGTTCCATGACTGTGCTCAGCAGATTGCAAGCTGTGAGAGGCAGGCCATCTGTCCTTAGAACCACCATTGGCCATTGAGAATCACTGTCTGTGGTCCAATCTGCACAGAGTTCAACTTCTGGCCCATCTGCTGAGGTTTCACCAGTCACAAAGCCTTCAACACTCAGTCATGCTCCTTCATCAGAGCATAGTGTTGTAGGCCCATCCCCCTTAATGGGGAATGTGCCCAGTGTAGATTTATAGGCGAAGGTGTGAATTTCATGATAGGAAATTTTTCTAACTCTGTTTATCCTAATGGGAACAACTGTAACACAAAGGGAGGTGGTTTATCTTGTGCAGTGTATTTCATGCCTGGCATTTATGGTGTAAAAACTGAAAAAAGCTTCAAAAACATGGATATATCAGCATGTTTACACTATAAGGAAGAAGGACCCAAATAACACTTTATTTAAGCACTCCAAGAAGTGTCAGGATTTTAAAATCTGTATTTGTTTACTGTTATAAAATATTCCACACTTTGATGAGGGGGGGTGCAATTGGTCAGTATATGTGGAAAAGAGGGAATTATGCTGGGAAGTGTTACTGGATTCTACAAATCCCCCTGGTATTAAAGACCAACTTTCAATTAATAGTCTGCTCGTGTTGAAAAGGATGCAGTGTTCTAATTTTTAATATGGAGTACTTATGTTACAGTATGTAATTTTAAAGTATGTTAATATGCAGAGGCATCTTCTGTAACTTTTCATGGAGTTTAAATGATTGCATTTAGTTGCTGTAGTGTTGCTTTGTGTTCATCTAGAATTGGTAACGTTTAGTGTATAATGAATGTTTTTAATTTTTTGTCACTAGATGGCAGTGTTGTATTGCTATTTAAGGAAGTGTATGAAGAGGGAGTTCTAAATGTGATGTTCACATTACAGCAGTGGACTAAAGCGTTAATTCTTTATTAAAAATTTCACTAGTTCATGGCACCTACAAGTGTGTTTGTTTTTGTTTTACCAAGTTTTGTAGGTGGAATTTGTTGGTTGGAGAAATTAAAATGTATGCATTATGTCCTGACTGATTTCTCTTTTTTTCTTGTTATTACATTGTAGAGATTTGTATGTGTAGCACAGTGTATCCCTTATTGTTTACCATACAGTGATACAACAATCTGAGTGTGTATGCATACCTCTGTCAGTTGTGCCCTGAGTTGATGATCTGCGTTTTGACACATTTGCATCTGTTCATGTTGAAATATGTTATGCTTATGTTATGTGTGGTGCTCACTGCTTGCCATCAGATGCAATCTGTGTTACTTTGGTGGGGCAGCACTTGAACGTCAATGTTCAGTCTGTGTACTCATGTACGTGCAGCTTGTTATGACTCAATTATTTGGGTCAGACACTGCTGTGTTATCTAGGCCTGCACTTGTGGTCACACCCTTCGTTGCCTACGCCTGTGACTTCTGTCCGCTATGTCCTTCTGCTCCTCCTCTGATACCCGTGGGATGTCCCATTCAGACATTTGGGGTTCTTGGGTAATTCACCCAGACCTGCAGCTGAAAGACCGCACTGAGTTCTTGTTAGCATATTGTGCAGCATGGCACAGACAGTTATCATCTGTGCTGCCTTCTCAGGTATGTAGTGCAGTGCATCCCCGGATGTGTTCAGACATCTGAACCTAGCTTTCAGTACAACAAACACACACTCTTTGGAGTTTCTGGTTGTTGCTTGTACTCTATTGTAGGCCTCCTGTGCAGGGTTTGATGATTCATGGTATGGAGTCATTAGCCACAGCTCAAGTTGATAACCACAGTCACCTGTTGAGGGGAATAAAAACACTTTTGTTTATAATGGATATTATTGAGAGGGGTATCCTTAAATTATATCCTAGTTGTTTTCCTGTACTTACCCAGTAGCAGTCCCTCAAGTATTTCACCTTGCTGGACTGCAGTCATAAGTACACTTTCCCTCCAAATGGCAGCATGATGGACACTTCCAGGGTGTGTTGCCATAATGTTTGTTATGCCATCTGCTGGACATACAACCTCACAGTAGATGGATGGCCATCTCTTTCTGTTTATACATGTCTGCTTCTGGATGCAGTGGCATCCTGATGGGCATGTGTGGTCAGTCTATTTCAATGGCAGCATGTGAAAATTTTGCTATGTTATAGAGCTGGTGCATTACAGTTCTTCACTCCCTGAGGATGGATGGAAAGTGTATGTAGTCATCCACATTGTTGCACATTGCTTCCAGAAATTTTACTAGGATATGACTGGCAGCTATCTGTAATACTCCCACAGCATCCTTCATTTGTCTCTGGAATGTTCTAGATGCAAGTACACCCAGGATGAGACACACTTTGGTTTCAAGTCAGATGGGGTTTCCTCTGGGGGACTGCATATACATGTAGGAGGCACTTATGCTGCAGATAGCCTGCACCTGTTGTCTGTCTAGATGGTATCTGTCAATTATTTGCAGGCCTGACAACTGGTTTAGTTGCAGCCTTGCTCTGCCTGTACCTGACTGCCTTCTAGGATGCACAGCCACAGCCTCATTTATGGCTTGCCTAAATGTAGCTTGTTGCAGTATATTAACAGCAGGTGGCATATGTTTTTCTAGTTTTGCTACGGATTTTGCCATGATCTGAAGTATTCACTTGAATTCCATGGCATCCAGAAGGTATGCATTGAGGACTTTAGAAACTGAGTAAGCATGACTCTTTGTTGCATTTGAATTGTGTTGTGTGTGCACAATATGGTTTGGAATTGGACCAGCATGCTCAGAATCCCTAATTATCCTACGCAGAATACTTAAGTACATGGTCTTCTTTTGATGTGACTTCTTGAAACAAATCCACAGCAGGTGTTTAGAAGTCTACCTTCAGAGTGCTGTGCTGTCTGCAAATAGCTACCACAAATTTTATGGAATCCAACCCAAGGAGTAAATAGCCATCAAGAAAAGGTTTTGATCATGGTAACATAAATTACGGTAATAAAAGAATCTAATATGATAATAGGATCATCTATTGTCTACCAAAGCCATACTAGGGAGCTATAAAATAAGGAAGACATATAATTATATCATGGATAAATTGCAAAAAAACATTCAACAGCATTCCGCATTCATGGATAATGGAAAGCTTAGACATGTGAAAGATAAATTGTTGTGTCTTTCGGCTTTTCCCAGTTAGGGGTCACCACAGCGGAACTCCGGTCCGTTAATGATTGGCAGTAGATTTTTATGTGCCGAGTTGCCAGCTCTGACGCACGACCTTCAATGAAGGTACGCCCATTCATGCATGTCTCCACACAGAAGACGCTCTAACTGAGCATCGAACAGGACAATGTCGTACTGTGAGGTGACAACACTACCGCAGCACCACCACGAAAGATAAATTGTACATTGACTGAATACATTGTACTGGCTATAAAACAGTGGCAGTCCAGTTTGCAGCTAAGATTTGACCAATAGGAAATTATAAATGGTAAAAATTTAAAGGTAGATATTCATGTGTGATTCTTTTTTGCTGTTGTTGCTCTTTCTTGTTCTTGAATGATGTTTACTTAAAATGCATTTCACACTTTCTTTAGCAAATGCAAATAACTTACCCGTATTAATGGAATAAACCTCTTTATCATATACCATATCAAATTTACTGTGTTTCATGCAGTGTGCTATTTTTGTTATCGATTTCATTGGTATGCATCACCCCTTGACTTTTTTCTTTAGTTGAAAACTCCTGACATGCCATCATGAAAGACTGCACCAAGAATGCCTCCCAAGCTGTATTAGTGTATAAGCTGAAATTTTTCTATTCTATGTTAATAAAACAGGGAGTCTTTCATTCTAGTAAAACAATCAGCCAGCTATTTTGACAGGTGGAACACCCAACCTTGAAAAGTAAGCTGTTTGGCACTCTGTTAGGAAAACTGTAAGGAAAATAAATATCTGCTACCCCAAAGAAGTATATTGTTTTGAATGCCCAGAATTCTTTACTGCAGTATGACAATTTTTCCCAGTATCTGACATGACATAATTTTGTGGATGTGCTCATGAGAAAAACTGAGTCAAAAGTGAAACTAAAATATCAAAAAAGTTATAATCTTTGCTTTGCTTTTAAACCACTTACAGTTTTACCATCAAGAATATATCCAGAATAAAATTATTTGGAAAAGACATTTTGTTAGATTACCCTGTAGATTTGTTTTTTCTCTCAGGATTCAACCCTGTTCAATGACATCACTTATACATTTTGTGGAGTGCAAAAAAAAAAAAAAAAAAAGCAGTTGTATTGGAAAACTGCAAAGCCAAGAAAATACACCATTTTACAAGAATAGAATATAAAGGAACTTGAGCAGATGTAAATATATAAATATTCTGTAAAAGATTAAGGGTCTTTAAAAAGAAATAAACAATAAACAAGTGGGAAAAATCACTGTAAAGAATACTTAAGCGGACCAAAGCTGATACTGAAAATTGCTTTGATATCTACGAATAAGTTCACGATATAAAGCTATTGATCTTTCTGTTCTGATATTCAGCTTTGTTGTGACTGTCTAGCTACAAACAGCATTAAATCAGTTGGGCTAGAAAACAAGAAAATGCTTCATATTAAAATAGGGCATATCAGGATTATGCATCCCACACTATAAAGGAGGAATTGGCCTCCTTAAAACTGCTTGAATTACACATCTGCAATTATGGCGCTGAATACCTATTTGGTGACAGATCCAAACATTGTGAATGTCTAAAAGCATGTAGAGAAGTCTTAATATAACATCTTTGCTTAGTTTAACAGAAGCATTTCAGAACAGAATGAGAATGGACCTCAAGCCAGAAGTAGACAAGAGTCAGGCAGCAACTGAATGTGCTAAAACAAAACAAAGGAATATATAGAAAAAAGAACTTCAAGAAAAAGAAAGAAAATTGGAAAGTACATAATACAGTGGAAAGAATAGGGAACGTCTAAAATAACATGATGATGACCAGTATTTGATGGAGCAATGGTTAGGGACAGAAGACTTGAAACTAAAACATGAATGGCTAATAAATGCAACTCAGGATGATATACTAAGCACTCTTTGCTGTGCAAAGTCTGTAGAAAAAGTGGGAGAAACAGGAAAATGCGCTCTGTAAAACTAAAGTGTAAAGAGTTGCTCATCTCATCACTTAGTATGATACACTTATGGCTCAGAGTTTATATAAAGGCTCAATAATGCGGCAAACGTGTTTCACTGAGGATTGTGAAAACACTACAGTATGGAAACAGCAGAAGGCAGCACCTTACTGCTAGCTGTAAGACCTGATCAGACAAGTAGGTAGTACTGTACTGCAGCTGGCTGTACTACTTATTCCCACCAAGAAGTGGCTATGTAGTACAGCTTCTTTTAGTACCTATTACTACTACTAGGTGTCACTCTTCTTTAAGTGCCAGCAGTACATTATCCCATCAGCAGGTGGTGCTATACTGCAGACTCGTGCAAACGTTAAATCACTGGTGAAAGTCTCTGCATTTTATGCACATCCGGTACTTTGTACCTAGACCCACTGCTAGGTAGCACTATATTGCAGGCTGCTTCATAACCTATTACCACAAGCAAGTGCAATTTAAATTCAGCCAGTCACAGTACCCACTCCCACTAGGAGGCAGTGTAACTTTTCAGTCAGCAGGAGCAGTATTAATCAAACTAGCAGGTTGCTCTGTAGTGAACCAGCTGCAGCACCTAATCACACCAGCAGGTGCATTCTACTGCAGCCAGCTGCAGTACCTAATCTCCAAGACAGGTAGTTTCTTACTGCACCCATATGAAGTGGCTAGTTCAACCAGCAGGTGGAGCTGTCTACAGGTGTTTGCAGGAGCTTGCACTACCTACAAATGGCACTATACTGTAGGTGCAAGCAGTATTTAGTCCAGCCAGCAGGATGTGATGCTCTCCAGGCACTAGCAGTACCTAGACCCACCATCAGGTTAAGCTATGCTGCAAATGCTTGTAGTATCTCATTCCATTAACAGGTGAGACTGTATTGCAGTGGCTTGCAGTATCTTGTCTTACTAACAGGATGTGCTGTTCTGACGGCAACTGCTGGAGGAGGCTGCAGAATAAAGTCCCTCAGTAGGTAGCACTGAATGACAGCCTGTTGTACTCTATCCCACTAGCAGATGGTGCTGTATTGCAGATGCCTGCAGTAACTAGACACACCAGAAGGTGGAACTGTATTGGGTGTGCCTGCATTACCTAGTCTATGTAGAATGCTACAATATTTGGCAGCTTCAGAACCCAGTCACACAACATGGTAATACTGTTCCACTGCTGCCTGTAGTATCTTGTCCCACCTGCAGGTAGCTCAGTACAGGAACTGTAGTAGCTATTCACACCTACAGGAGGAGCTGTACTGCAAGTGTCTGCAGTGCCTTGTCTCACCTGCAGGAGGTGTTTTCAAGTAGCCAGTTGTAATACCTAGTCTCTACAGTAGGTTTTGGAGTAGTGCAGCTGAGTAAAGTGCCTAATCACACTGGTAGGCTTGATCTATTGCATCCATATCCAGTGCTTTTTACTACTAAAAGGTGGAGTTGTTTACAGGTATCAACAGCAATCTGTCATAGCTTCAGGTGGCATTGTACTGTAGCTGCATGCAAAGCCTAGTCCCACCAGCATATGGTGCTGACTTCATTCCTGCAGTGCCTAGTCACAGCAGAAGGTGAAACTGTACTACACATGTGTGCATTACCTAGACCCACTAGCAGGGAGTGATCAACAATATCAGCAGCTAGTCATACAAGCTGATGGCACTGTACTTCAGGCAGTGGCAGTATCTAGTCACACAAGTAGCTGGCACTGAATTGTAGGTGCTGCAATTCGTACCTCAAGCAGTAGGTGGAGTTGCTCTGCAGCATCACTACCTCTTCCCTTTAGCAGGTGTAATTGTTTTGCAGGTGCCTGCACTACCTGTTTTAACAGCAGGTCGTACTGTACAGCAGCTGCAGTATGTAGTCCTACCAGCTGGTGGTGCTGTATTGCAGCTGTCTTCAGTGCCTACTAACACCAGAAGGTAGTGATGTACACCACTGGCAGTCACAATTCATTCCAGCAGGTGGCACTATACTGCCATTAGTTGCAGTACCTAGTTCTATGAGTAGGTGCATTTCTTCTACAAATGCTTGCAGTGGGAGCGTTACAGAATCCTGAAAGCCCAAAATCCTGAAAGTTCAAAATACTGAAACTCAATACACTGAAAACTCAAAATCCTGACAACACACAGGATACCAACACTCACTATATTCCAGCACAAGTACATACAGAAACAAATAAAACACAAACTATATTACTGTTCTCCAAGTATAAGGAGGGGACAAGGCCCCATGCACCCCCCATGTGGGGGGCTGCACCCTCCACACCCCCTGCTACTTAAATATATCAACTCCAAGATTGCACTTAGTGTAGTGAAGTGCAGTCTCGGAGCTGATATATTTAAGTAGCAAGGAGTGTGAGGGGTGCAGGGGGGCTTTCCTCTCTCCATATAGTTGAAGGGTAATGTGTTTCTATATGTACTTGTGCTGGAATATAGTAAGTGTTGATATCCTGTGTATTTTCAGGATTTTGAGTTTTCAGTATTTTGAGTTTTCAGTATTTTGAACTTTCGGGATTTTGGGCTTTCAGGATTCCATAGCACTTCCCTTGAAGTACTATTTGCACCATTAAAAGGGACTATATTTTGAGTATCTGCAGTACTCATTTTCAGCAGTCTGCAGTGCGCTGTCCTACTAACAGGTGGTGCTGAACTGCAGACAACTGCAGAACTTAGACCTACCAGCAGGTGGCTATTTACAGTAGCTGGCTGCAATAAGTAGCCAAACCAGTTGATAGTTAAGTACTACAGAGAGGTGCAGAACCTAATCCAACCAGCAAATTCATCTGTACTACAACCAGCCACAATGTGTAGTCCAGCCAGCAGTTGCAGCTCTACTGCAGCAGGCTGAAGGATACATTCCCTTCAGTAGGTGGCACTGCACTACAGCCAGATGCAGTACTGAGTCACAATAGTAGATGGGGCTGGATAGCAACTGCATACATTTCCTAGGGGGGGGGGTCTGCTTCAAAACACTGAATTACTTTAATGCTGAACCACAAAACATTGAGACCATAACATCGAAAGTTCAGAACACTGAAAAGTTAGAACATGGAAATTACATAACAATGAAAATTTAAATGATTGTGTCTTATATCATTGAAAGTGTTACATGGTCATGGTTTAAAGTGTTAATTTTGTTAAGTTGTAGGATCTAGTAAACAAACATGGTGGATGGGTACATTTTGCGGTTTCAGAGAAATTGTCACGTTGTATAGTAAAAGTTCATCATAAAATGGTTAAGCATTGTTGTGTTTCAGTGATGGGTTTATTAGTTCGAAAGAAGTCATGTTAGTGTTTTGGAAAGTGATGGGATAAGTGAGTAGGGGAGCAAGTTTTTATTTTGGCAGTATGTACGTGTTGTCAGGAAAATAGAGGTACATGTTTGTAATATTATTTGTATACTCTGTATGCAGATTGCAATACAGTGGAAATGGAAAATTTTCCTTGTCTCCACTGTATAACAATTTTGGAGTTGGTATATTTAATTTGTAGGGGGTGTGGGGGATGTAGTCCCCCACATGGGTGGAGGTGCAGGGGGGGGGGCACACCTCCCTGCAGAAATGTTGAAACAAGTGTGTTTGCCGGTTTAGTTATGTTTGATGTGGAGGGGGTATTACTAATGTGGAATTGTAATATTCGATGTTATGGGATGCAATGATTTAAATTTGCACTTATGTGGTTTCACTGTCAACATTTTCAGTGTTATGTGTTTTCAACGTTATGGTCTCAATGTTTTGTGGTTCAATATTATAGTAATTCAGTGTTTTGAACTAAACCCATCTATGGGTCAGTATCTAGTTCCACCAGCAAATTATGCATATTGCAGGCACTTGCTTTACCTAGTCCCTCCAGCAGGTGGCTCTATATTGCAGTCACCTACAGTACCTATTAACAGCAGTAGGTGCCATTTTACTGCCGCCATCTGCAGTACCAAGTCCCACCATCATGTCATACTGAACTGCAGCTGGTTGTATTACGTAGTCCCACCAGCAGGAGGATCTCTGCTGCAGCAGTTTTCAGGATCAGGAAATAGACCAAAAAGCAGATAACTGCATCTTGCTTCTGGTTGTAGGACCTATTCAATCTAGCAGATACAGCTCTATTGCAGCTGGCAACAAAATCTGGTCTCAGAACAGGTGGCACTTTACTCTAGATTGCTGCAGTACATATACCCACCAAGAGTTGGCAGTGTACTGCAGTCACCTACAGTACCTAGAACTACCAGCAAGTGGCACTATTCTATCAGTGCTTGGAGTAGATTAAAATTCCAGCAGATGGCATTATACTACAGGCTCATGCATTACTGCACCCACCAGCAACAGGCACTGTACTGCAAGCACCTGGTCCCACCAGCAACTTGATGCTTTATTTGAGGCACCTGCAGTACCAAGTACCACCAGCAGATGGCAGGCACCAAAACTACCTGTTA
This sequence comes from Protopterus annectens, assembly GCF_019279795.1. Taxonomy (NCBI): domain Eukaryota; kingdom Metazoa; phylum Chordata; order Ceratodontiformes; family Protopteridae; genus Protopterus; species Protopterus annectens. The sequence goes on from NC_056731.1 coordinate 677,446,444, forward strand.
GTACTAGCAGGCATTAGTTTGCTCAACCACCTGCACTACCTAGTCTCGCCAGCAGGTACTATATTTCAGCCAGCAATAGCCTGTAGTCAAACAAGGAAATTATACTGTAGCCAGCTATAGAACCCAATCCCACCAGCAGGTGACAACTTACTGTAGATGGCTGCAATACCTAGTCCAACCAGCTGGATGTAGTGGTGTACTGCAGCCAGGTGTAGAACCTAATCCAACTATCAGCTTGGTGTGTACTGCAGGCAGCTGCAGTACTGTGTCCAATGATCAGGTGGCCTTGCACTGCTGCGGGCTGTAGTAAACAGTTACTCCAGTTGGTGGCACTGCACTGCAGTCAACTGCAGTACTCAGTCCCACTAGCAGATGGTGCTAGACTGCAGGTGCCTGCATTTTTTAGTCACATCAGAAGTGGCACTGTATCTCAGCTGTCTTCAGTACCATGTTCAGCAGAAAGTGGTGCTGTAATTTAGGTATGTGCACTAACTAGTGCCAACAGGTGGAGTGGTGAATAGCAATTGCAGTATATAGTCCCGCCTTCATGTGGAACTGTAGACCTGGTACCTCCAGTACCTAGTCCCACCAGCAGTGGCACTGAATTGCATGTGCCTGTAGTTTCTAGTCCTATCAGCAAGTGGTGCTGTCTTACAGGAGCCTGCAGTATGTAGTCCCATACGCTGGAGGCATTGTATTACAGGTCCCTGAAGCACCTAGTCTCACCAAAAAGTGCTGTTATAGTGTACATGACAGTAGTACTTAGTCCCACCACCTGGTGGAGCTATGATTCAGACTCCTGTAGTACCTAGTCCCACAAGCAGGTGGTGATATATTGCATATGCCTGCCATACCTATCCCTTACAACAGGTCCAGCTAGAGTGAATGCTATTGCCTGCAGTGCTTAGTTCCCACCTAAAGCTTGTGCTCTTCTTCAGACTACTGCCCATAATGCCTAGTTCCTCTTACAGGTGTATCTGTACTGCATCACACAGCATCTTGCCATTCATGCATCTAAGACAAGTAGTATCTTTGTGAGACAAATACAAAAAATGGGACAGATAATCAAAAATCCTTAGAAAGAGAGCTGTTGTAAAAACAACACTCTTTTAAACAGACCAGTATTTGTCATACATTATTAAATATACTACATTAAAATTTCAGTTTGAACAGAAAATCATAGAAGGTAGGCAGATAAATATAAAGGAAACTACAGAATAACCAATAATCCGAAAATAATTTATAGAGAAATTGAAAACAAATGAAAAAGAATAAAAATAAATGCAGTTTAGCAACATATTTTGAAGAGTCTGCTAACAAATCAAAAATAAGGAGTGCTTAGAAGTATTAAAAGTAACACTAAGAAGCTGTGATACACAGGATATGAAAAAGGGTATAATAGAGAAAATGGGGCAAAATTTAGATAAGTTCATCAATGGAAAAATCCTGGGGCATGATGCATAGTATATTTCCTGTCTACTGCCTAAAGTTACTAAAATCTTCACACATGGATTAGCCCCAAGTAAAAATTATGTATATGCATATTCCAAACATATGCCAACCTGGTTAAAAACAGGAAAAAATGATACTCCTTTCTAAGAATGAACTTGCAAACCATTCTATAAACTAATGAACAATAACTTCTCTTCTGTCTTTATAACATTAAATATGGGAAGTCACACAGACAGAGTTTATAAACATCAAGAAAAAACTTCAGTCATGGCAGCAGAAAAAAGGCAATAAAACAGAAACTTAAATGGATTAAATAATCATCTATTATTGATCAAATCCATAATAGAGCTGTAAAATGTTGAAAACACTTAATTATGTCATGGCTAGATTACCAAAAAACATACAACAGCATACCATATTCATGGATAATGTAATGCTTTTACACACTGAAGATGCACAGTATATTGTTCTATTACATCACACGGGCTGTAAAATGTGATAAACCATATTGTAGCTAAGACATGACCAATGGCAAATTATAAACCCAGAAATAAAATTTTAAAGGGAGATATTTGTGGGTGATTCTTTCTTGTAGCTGTTATTTTGTCTTGTTCTTTATCCATTGTGCTGCTTAAGTGATTGATTATGCTATGGCTCCAGCTTAGCTCTCAGGAAGCATCTTTGCTTTATGACATCTCATATACATTTTGACAATAGCCTGTAGTCAAAACAAGTATGTCCTCAGATGAGAACAAGGTGCAGTATTGCACGTTTCTGAAGTACAAACTCCCCCTGACAAGTAGGGTTTGGATTATATGTCAGCTGCTGTTACCTAGTCACACCAACAGGTGACACTGTATTGCAGGTACCTGCATTACTTAGTCCCTCTAGCATGTAGTATACAGCCCCTGCAGTACCTGCTCACACTGATAGGTGGCACTGTACTGAATGTGCCTGTAGCGAGTAGTCACACCAACAAATGACAGGTACCTGCAGTTCCTAGTCTCAGCATCATGTTGCTCTGCACTGCAGCTGCAATTCTTAGTCCCACCAGCAGGTGAGATTGTTCTGCAAGGGCCTGGACATTTAGGGTTACTGTGTTGCAGGTGCTTGCAGTACTCACTACCATCAGTAGATAACACAGTATTGCAGGTTCCTGCAGTACATGTTCACAACAGAAGGCGATGCTATACTGGAGGTTCCAGCAGTACCTAGTATTACCAGCAGGTGGCACTGTATTGCAGAAATCTGCAGTATTTAGTCACATCAAAATGTGGCACTGTACAGGATGCACCTGTATTACCTAATCCCACCAGCAGAGGCTGGTGTACTCCAGCTTCACTACCTAGTGACACTAGTAGATGGTGCCATGCTGCAGGGGCCTGGATTGCCTAGTCCAATCAGCAGGTGGTGCTGAATTGCAGGCACTGTAGTTCCTTGTTTTATTCTACAGTGAAAATTCACTGTAGATACAGTACCAAGTCCAACCAGCTGGTAGCACTGTTGGGCAGGTGCCTTCAGTACCTACTCTTGCCAGTGGGTGGTGCTTTGTTACAGATTCCTGTGCTACCTATCCTCACCAGAAGCACTGTACTGCAAGTACCTTCAGCACCTAGTTACACCAGCAGGTGTTGCTGTACTGCAGTTGCAGTACCTAGTCCTACAAACAGATGGCACAGTGCTGCAAGCACCTGCAGTACCTAGTCCCATCAGCATGCATTGATGTGTTGCATGCCTGAAGTACATTGCCTCTCATACAGATTGTGCCCTTGGTCAGACAACTATCTGCAATGCCTAGTTCCTCATACTGGTGCATCTGTACTATATTAAAAAGTTAATAAGTCACATGCATCTGGACATGCTCTGCAGGCCACTGCCTACAATACCTTGTCCATTGATAGGTGGCGCTGTAAAAGTAATTGTATATACTTCCCTGCAGTTAAACTAATAAGTAGCAGAGTGTTATATAAAGTAGTAGACTAACAAAGGAAAGAAAGGAACCAGACAGAATGCTACCATGGAAGCATGAAATTGGCAAACGTATAAAGCATCTACGACAACGAGTATCACTGTTAGAAGAATACGGAAACTGCGATAGATCATCAAACATCCTTAGAGATGCAAAGTCAACACACCCGATTAAAACAGACCAATAATTATCAAACACTAAGTTGAATAAAAACACTGACATGTCCAAGCAGAGAAGCGTAGAAAGTATGTTGATAAATATATAGGAATGAACAAAATAAGCAACTCACTGATGACACAAATGGATTTAAAAGAATTTAGAAACAGTGGAAAATGAATAACAAAAGAACTCAAAAAGTAGATTCAGTTTGTAGAAGTATTTTTGAGACCCTGTTGAACATATCAAATATCAGACATACACAGAAGAAATAAAAGAAACAGTAAGAAGCTGTAATACACAGGAAATTAAATGAGATGAAATAACAAAGAAAATCAGACAAAACCCAGACAAGCTTGTAAATTGAAAAATCTGGGCAAAGATGCAATACCTATTTTATGCCTAAAGGTATGAGTATCTTTACACAGATATTTAACCTGTAGTAACATGCAGCTATATTAATATCACAAACATATTCCAACCTGATTATAAACAGGAAAAATGACACTCCTCTTTAAGAATGAATTTACAAGTTATTCTGAAAACTACTGACCAGTAACTTCCCTTCCAGTTATATATAATTTATGTACTGTAATGCAGATGGAGTTTGTAGCCATCAAGAAATACTTCAGACTTGGCAGTAGAACAAAAAAGTAATTAAGGAAACTGACAGGGAAGGAAGGTATATTTATTGTCTACCAAGGCCATAACAGAGGGCTTTAAAATCTAGCAAACATCTAAATATGGATATGGATAGATTACAAAAAAAAAAAATTCAACAGTATCTCACATGCATTGATAAAAGAAAGACGTATATGATGCACCCATTACTGATCAATTACATTGCAGTGACTATGAAATTGTGGCAATCCACTTTCCAGCCAAGACTTGACTAAGGGCAATTTATAATCCCAGAGATGAAAATTCAAATGGGGCTATTCATGGGTTAGTCTTTGTTGCTGCTGTTGTTTGTTTTGTTCTTAACCCATTACTTAGTAGATTGTGTTACTGTTTCAGCTTACCTGCCAGGAACCAGTCTTGTTCAAAGATATCTCACTTACTTTTTGTGGATGATTTAAAACAGTATAGTTCATCAGATGAGGATCTAAGAGCGCATCTACAAATGACTACAACTTCCTCAGATGATATAACAATGACATTTGGTCTTGTGAAAAAGAAACACTAAAAAAGTGAACTGCATCTCCAAGAAAACATCAAATGGGACAATAATGTGATATAAGGGAACTTGAGCAGAAGGGAATATATAAATATTTAGGAACAGATAAAGGGTGGCAAAAAATGAGCAAATGAGAGCAAAGCTTTGTAAGGAATATTTCAGAACACTAAAGCTAATGCTAAAAATTGCCATGATATCTAAGAATAATGTTCAAGCTATAAACCAATTTGATCTTCCTGTTCTGACTTAAAGCTTTGGTGTGATTGACTGTTCCCAAACAGCATTGAATTAATTGGACTAGAAAACAAGAAAAATACTTTATGCTTATTGTAGATCATAGTGTGTGTGTGTTGTACCTTTAAAGCCACTGTAGTTCGTGAGCACATGCATATAAGTAGCCCGAGTAAGCAGAGTGCCATTTTTTGTAAGTAGCCGAAGTGAAAGCATGTATGTGTGTGGCAGTCAGTCAAAGTTTTATGTTCCAGTCATCCATCCTGATGTGTTTGTGTGTAATAAACATCTTAAACAAACACCCAATCCTCATTGCCTTATTTGAATACACAAGGTGAGTGACATGGTGTCAGAATAGGATCCAAAGTCAAAACTTCTTGAAACCATGAGGTGCACAGTTATAAAAGGAGGAATACACAGGAGTGGCTCAAGCAACTCACAAATAATTCGCAAAGACGTTAGAAAATATTTCCAGGTACTTAACCCCCGGATTCACAAACCTGAACACCTAATGCTACACGGAGTGTGGACAAGTGTAGGGGGCGTGTCTGAGAGCAGAGCTCTCAGAATAAACATGCCCCTGCAAAGTAGAACAGATGAATGTGTACATAAAAGAGCGAGACCGCTCATAAGTGTCCGCATATCCCCACCAACAGTCCCCATGTGTTCAACAGCAACAGTACACTGAAAAAAACCACAAAGAAACCCTTGTAGTAATTTATTTAAAACTCCGAGTACAGCTAACCGTAGGTGCGTGGATTTGCCCATCGGTTAGCTACAGGTAAAGCAGCATAAAAGGCTGAAGAGAATAACCAGGAAGATATAGCAAATGAAGCAGCACAGCAATAGAGAAGTGGTCAGAGCATCCGCCTAACAAGGAGGCATTCCCGGCTCGAGTCCCACTGCAGCACATACCATTTTCCATGTGTAATCTGTATAGGAACATTTATGTACATTTTATTGCTGTATAACCTAACAAATAACATTTAAATGTGAACTGAAGTACTGTATGAAATGCACATGTTAAGAATCAGTACCATAATGAATAAGTCAGCAGTAAGCAGGCATAAGCACAGATAAGTAGTAGTAAGCATATTTAAGCAATAGTAAGTGTTTGCGAGTGTGTTTGGGCGGGGTGAAGCATCGCTGACACAGATCAAGCAAAGGAGATGCTAACTGCGTGTAACACACTGTGACCGGAAGTCAGCAGTGCTAACCTCTGCGTAAACCCGCTCACAACGGCTTGAAAGTGCCTTAAGCACACCTTATCCAATTGCTGCTGTCACATGTGAGTCTGTGTACACTAACAGAGTTAGTCGTAGGTATCGCAAAGTATACATGGCACACAAGGTTGGCCGGTATGCACACGAAGCACAGTATCCAGCAATACCAGTCAACATTAACGGATATGTAGCTAAAGAATTAGAGGTATATGTGTTTGTATGAATACACATAATTATATAGATATATACCTCCCACTCTCTGTAGTACAAATGTATACATACATAGATAGACATATAAATAAATACCCACAAATACAGATAAACATAGGCAGGCACCCATACATCCACATGTCGTCAGATATATATACATCAATATATATATATATATATATATATATATATATATATATATATATATATATATATATATATATATACAGATATATATATATATATATATATATATATATATATATATATATATACAGATATATATATATATATATATATATATATATAATATATGTGTGTGTGTGTGTGTGTGTGTGTGTGTGTGTAGATATACACAGATATATACTTATGATAAGATACAGCACATAAGAATGACATATGTTCACAGGCCATGCCAATGGAGGTGAGGGGCCCAAGCAAGAAATGTGCAACACGTAGCATGAACACCCCAGTCAGACAGGGGAAACATACAAACAAACCCACAAACAATATAAACAATCCACTGCGCCCCAGACTACAAGCAGGATACAACCGGGGGGGGGACACAGTGGACCCATGAAGTCTAATCTTGGAACAGAGACAGGAGCATCCCTTATGGGACACCCCAAAAATTGTCTTGTTATAGGAGGAATCCCGTCCGATGACCTATCAAAGTGGGGTGTGTACATACATGGACTACAAGGGTGGGAAAGCCTGATGACCCATGGGTCGAGACAACATATGAGATGGGTCCCGTGAAGTGGAGAGTGAGCAGTGTGTAGTGGTGTGTTTAGACCCGACCTGCACTCAGAGTAAGGATGAGTGCTGTAGAGGAGGTGCTGGTGCGGGAAGACTGGGTAGGTAATTATGCGTCTAGGCATGCAGGTGTTTGCTGGAGTGGGTCTATACAGACAGCCCCAGGGATGTAAGCAATAGTGTTCATTGGGCAGAGGTGCCACCCAACAAGCAGCCGCACCCACTATGAGTCCCACTGCAGCACAGTCTATTTTACATGACAAAGAATGGAATAACCAGATGTAGATGTAAATATGTAGAAGTATGTGTGTGTATATATACCCATAGCTACATGGAGATATACCTCTCTCTCTCTGTAATACAAATGTATACATACATAGACAGAATATATATAAAAATCCACTTATAGATATATACATATTCAGACACCCATACATCCATATGTCGTTAGATACATACATATATATATATATATATATATAGCAATATATATAAATAAATAAATATATATATATATATATATATATATATATATATATATATATATATATATCTATATATATATATATATATATATATATATATATATACATACATACATATACAGATATATATATATATATATATATATATATATATATATATATACATACATATACAGATATACATATATATATATATATATATATATATATATATATATATATATACAATATATATGTGTGTGTGTGTGTGTGTGTGTGTGTGTGTGTGTGTGTGTGTGTGTAAATATACACATATATATAGCTAAGATATGCTACAGCAGTTAGGAATTACATATGTTCACAGGCAGTGCAAATGGGGGTGAGGGGTCCAGTCAACAAACGTGTAACACATATCATCAACCCCCTCCCCCAGCTAGACTGGTGAAACATACAAACATACAATAACAGTAAACACACCACTGCTTCCTGGACTACAGGCAGGATACTACCAGTGGGAGAGACCCACCAAGTCTAATCTTGAAACAAAGACATGAATGTGCCTTGTGGTCACCCCAGAAATTCTATGATTTTCGGGTTTCCAGCCATTATACAGATGTCCAACAGCAGGCCACACATGTTCTCGGTCTACAAGGTAGGGGAAGCCCGATGATCCATAGGACAAGACAACATATGTGATGAGTCCCGAGAAATGGGGAGTGGGTAGTGTGTACTGGTGTGGCATGACCCGACCTGCACCCAGAGTAAGGAAGAGTGCTGAAGAGGATGTGCAGTTTGGGAACTATGGGTATGAAATTATGGGCCTAGCTGTGCAGGTGTTGGCTGGAGTGGTTCTGTGTGGACCTTCTCAGAGATGTAAGTAATAGTGTGCATTGGACAGAGCCGATGCCTAATGAGCAGCCATGCCTGGTATGAGTCCCACTGCAGCAAAGTCAAGTTTACATGGCAAAGGACGGTCTAACCAGATGTGTTGTTGCAAACCCACTAAATTACACCAAAGAACACTTGGTTGCAACACCCCACTGTAGGCATGTAAGCCGGACTAATTGGCATCACAAGGTATCATTGCTGTTCAGACCTCTCAACTGTCCCTGATATCGACTCCGATATTAGGTCTGTCCCTCTTAATCCTCCTGAAAACTGGTGAGTGCTGAAGAAATGGTGGTGAATTGCCCTTAATAAATAATGATAGTAATTCAGAGTTGTAGACGTTTCACGTCAGAAAACCTATATTAATCCACATTCTCTTATTCTGCAAATGTTTCAGGTTAATACTACAAATATTTAGAAAATGTCCCTGATTGTCTCTGATTATTTGAGGAGTTGTCCCTGATTCTGTTGAGATTTTCCTCCGATAGGTTGAGAGCAATGTTGCTGTCCTCACCCCCACCCAGGGGTGTGATTGTCCAGACCTACCCCCAAATGCAGGGTATATACACAGCTGTTGCTGTAGAAGAAATGGCCAGCTGTGGACCTTTCCATCAGACGTCCTTCACATCCCTGGACATGTCCCCTACTAATCAGCCCCTTTGTGTGGCCCAATAACACCACTTACCTATCAACCCCTGTTGCATTCATAGTAATGTACACAGTCACAAGTAGGTGACACCCTCCACACAAGGATATTGGCAGAATCTGGAACCCCCAACCCAGGTGTATTACCGCAGCTGTCCCAGACTGCACATGTAAAAACACATGAAGGGAAAACCCAAGCACACTTGGATCACCATCTGGTAAAGTCCACCCCCCCCCAACACTCCAGACCCCTACACCAACTACTGACACTGACACCTCCTGTCCTGCCTCGCATACATATCCCAACACCCTGCAAACTTGCACTACTGCACCCCCACCAATCAGTCAAATGGCCTACTATACAGTTAAAATGTCACCCCTCCACCTACCTACCTACACCTCCGCTATTCACTTCTACTCTACAACACAGGTATGGCATAAGTAAACCTAACCCGAATACCTGAGTGTAGCCTAACCAGAAGTGCTAAACCAGAATTCCACTTAACCTTACACTGACTTTCATGAACAGTCATACCTGACATGTACACCTGACTTAAGCATGTATAAAACCGACATGTACATGAAGTAGGGTGGGGGTATGTGGCAGCAAGCGGGAGTATGCCTGTGTGGGTGGCGGTACAAAGATTAAGCAAAGTAGAAGCTAACTAGTTTAAGTAACTGTAACCGGAGGTTAGCAGTGCTTACCATCGCACAAACCCACGTGTTCTGCCCAGCAACAAAATAAACTGCCTCTACAAGGCTTGAACTCAGGACCCAATACACTATAATCACAGTAGTCAACCACTAAACCGTCATAGCAATACAGATGAATGAGGTATCAGCAAACTAATCCTCACCACAGGTAAATCAAACCAAAGATGTGAACTGAATCTATGTACAGTGTGAAGTAGTATAACTTGCTGCATAACATAAATATGTGAACTGGAGTACTGCAGTAAGCATAGATGTGAGGTGTTATTGTAATAAAGTGTAGAAGTCCCCAGGTCCCTATACAGTGTATGTACACATAAATCACAGATACCAGACACATATAAAACCTGTAATGAATAATAAATTACTGCCAGAAGGCAAATATAGTGTAAATTAACTATTAAGCAATGCTAACCGCAGCACAGCTCAACTTAGTAAGAGTAAGCAATGTGTAGGGGAGCCAATCCAATCTGCCTACTTGTATACCCCTATAAGCACTGCCAACCTTAGGTAAGCAGGTGTTCACATAGCTTAGCCTATTCAAACCCGGCCACTCACAGAAAAGTGCAGGTAATTGGCCAAATATAAACCACACAGGCATGAATACGTTCCATAAGTGGTTGTAGCTTCCTACTGCAGGCAGAATGGCTGGTGTGGGTGAAGGCACTCATTTTAGAGCACAGCTCTGGGGCATCCAGGAGTCAAAACTCATGGTATGGCTCCTGGTACAACACCATGAGGAGAGACCACTGCAGGGCCAGTACCAGGGCTCACAGTATAAAACGGAGGCCTGAGACAGTCTCACCCATGACCTCACCAGTGCCACAGGTATCCCCCAGGCTGGTAAGCAGGTTAGGCACCCCCATGCTGACCTGAAGCGGCGGAGGGGGGATGTACTGGAACAGTGGATCAAGCAGTCTCGGCAGATGGCTAATGCCCCAGTACTGAGTAAGTACTCATTCCACTAAGTAGTTAAGAATTGCCTAGCTTGTGTATACTATGGATAGAAATGGCTAAATATCACTGTATTCCTTCGACAGCTGCAGATAAGCGGGCTGTGAACCAGCAAGCCCATGATGCTAGGTTGCAAAGGCTGAGTCGTGAGGCAGGTCAGTATTTCTCTGCATGTACTGTCATAACAAATAAATATAAGAGCCTTAGAAAGTGTCGTACCAGTAGGAATACATGCGTAATATTCTGTGAATAAATGTATAACCCCTGGAGTGCTTCTGTGTGCTCTTCTTTCATATGTAGTTGAACTGTTGCATACTATAAATAGTACTGTCATATTAAGCAGTGTTACCCATGCTGTGGTATGCAGATAAAATGTGTATGAAGGTCTGTATAACAATGTTGGAAGTGCCAAGAGGTCAGTCATATTGTACAAGTGAGGGAGACTTAGATAGTAGACAGTAGAAAGTATCATATCAGTTCCCTGAAGGCATAGTGTACTGTGATGTTAGCTGTAATTTTGTTGACACACACAGCAGGGGTTTCAATCCCGGGAGTGCTAGTAAGTTGTATGCATAATTATACCCCACAACTGTACAGATTTTGTTACAATGTTCAGATAGAAAGCTGT